>NC_089842.1:191227046-191429546 GCF_035609145.1 Eleutherodactylus coqui
AGGGGCAGGTTGGGGCACAGGGGGAGAGGCAGTGGTGCAAACCGGAGGTGGTGAACGGCCTTCGTCCCACCTTGTGGGGTGCTTGGCCATCATATGCCTGCGCATGCTGGTGGTGGTGGCTCCCCAGTTGATCTTGGCGCGACAAAGGTTGCACACCACTGTTCGTCGGTCGTCAGGCGTCTCTGTGAAAAACTGCCACACCTTAGAGCACCTTGGCCTCTGCAGGGTGGCATGGCGCGAGGGGGCGCTTTGGGAAACAGTTGGTGGATTATTCGGTCTGGCCCTGCCTCTACCCCTGGCCACTGCACTGGCTCGGCCTATGCCCACACCCTGACTTGGGCCTCCGCGTCCTCGCCCGCGTCCACGTCCTCTAGGCCTATCCCTACCCCTCAGCATGCTGTATTACCAGTAGTGCAGAAACAGAACGCTGTAATTAAATGTGCCGCTTATTGGCCTGTGGTTGGAGGCTGACTTCGCTTATGGAACGCACAGCAGAGGCAGGAAAGAATTTTGCGCAAGTCTGCTGTAACACTTAGCTGGCTGCGTATGAATTAGGACAACTACCCCCAGCAGAGACCCAGTACACTTGTGGACAGGAATACAGCGGTGATGTAAGAGGCAACACAGAGGCAGGAAAGAATTTTGCGCAAGCCTGCTGTAACACTTAGCTGGCTGCGTATGAATTAGGACAACTACCCCCAGCTGAGACCCAGTACACTTGTGGACAGGAATACAGCGGTGATGTAAGAGGCAACACAGAGGCAGGAAAGAATTTTGCGCAAGCCTGCTGTAACACTTAGCTGGCTGCGTATGAATTAGGACAATTACCCCCAGCAGAGACCCAGTACACTTGTGGACAGGAATACAGCGGTGATGTAAGAGGCAACACAGAGGCAGGAAAGAATTTTGCGCAAGCCTGCTGTAACACTTAGCTGGCTGCGTATGAATTAGGACAACTACCCCCAGCAGAGACCCAGTACACTGAGGACGGTCACAGGCAGCCCAAATAGATTTTTTTCCCAAATGTTTTTGGAAAGGCCCACTGCCTATATACACTAAATATGTCTTCTGTCCCTGCCTCACCACTACTGGCCCTGGACAATGTAAAATTACTGCAGGACGCAATGCTCTGCACGGCCGATATACAAAAAAAAAAAGTGCAACACTGCAAAAAGCAGCCTCCACACTACTGCACACGGTTAGATGTGGCCCTAAGAAGGACCGTTGGGGTTCTTGAAGCCTAAAATAACTCCTAACGCTCTCCCTATCGCAGCTCCGGCACCAGCAGCACTGTCCCTGAACTATGTCAGAATGCATCTGTGGCGAGCCGCGGGAGGGGCCGATTTATATACTCGGGTGACACCTGATCTCGCCAGCCACTCACTGCAGGGGGGTGGTATAGGGCTTGAACGTCGCAGGGGGAGGTTGTAATGCCTTCCCTGTCTTTCTATTGGCCAGAAAAGCGCGCTAACGTCTCAGAGATGAAAGTGAAAGTAACTCGAACATCGTGTGGTACTTGTCTCGAGTAACGAGCATCTCGAACACGCTAATACTCGAACGAGTATCAAGCTCGGATGAGTACGTTCGCTCATCTCTAGTCTTTAACTTTTAATATTTTTATTTTTGCAGAATTTAAATAAACTGAAATACGTCCCCACTTGAACTTGCAGATGTCTGATTGCCTATACAGTATACTGCAATATTTCAGTTTTGCAGTACATTGTGCTATTGATGTCAACCTATTAAGCTCTGCTAGGTATAGCGTAATAGGCTGAGATTCTCAGTGGAAGACTCAGCTTTCACTAGGTGCCGGGCTCATGATACAGAGGTGCATATGAGGCACTGGAGGCGACCCACTCCCTCTGGATAGGATAGCTGCTTAGATGTCGCAGTCTGCATGACCACAACATCTAAGCAGTGGAACGGCTGCAATTCAAGCTAGTTCTGATCATGGGCACTACCAGCAGCTGTCAGCTGTATGAAACAGCTGATAGCCATTGGGTATGAAGTGAGCTTAGCTCTCTAACTCACACTGTATTCCCTCACAGATCAATAATACGTTATTGGTAGAGATGAGCGAACGTACTCGGTAAGGGCGATTTCGCAATCGAGCACCGCGATTTTCGAGTACTTCACTACTTGGGTGAAAAGTACTCGGGTGCGCTGTGGGGCTGGGGGTTGCAGAGGAGAGTGGGGGGTAGCAGCGGGGAACAGTGGGGAGCCCTCTCTCTCTCCCTCTCCCCCCCCCCCCACTCCCCGCTGCAACCCCCCGCTCACCCACAGCGCACCAGAGTACTTTTCACCCGAGTAGTGAAGTACTCGAAAATCGCGGTGCTCGATTGCGAAATCGCCCTTACCGAGTACGTTCGCTCATCTCTAGGTATTGGTCATTAAAATGTTAAAAGTGAGCAACTTCGATTTTGTGTTAATAAAAGAATTTACCCAGTTTACCTTTTAACACCACTCTGGTCAAAAAGAATAAGCTGCTATTGAGAAATGCCATTAGTATTCCTGACATACAAGTGCTGATTGCACAATTATAGACTCTGCTTTACTATTAATCACTGGGATGGTTATTCGCAATCTAGTTATGGTATTCCCATGAGCAATCTGCTTTCAGGCATCTTCCCAACATAGAATTTTTAGGTCAGAAGTTTTAATCCAGCCTGGCACTGAACACCATTATGTCCATTGATTTAGCTCTGAACCTTTTAATGTCCAAAGACCTGAGATTATTAAATTATGGAGCTACCTCAAAGTCCTCCACACTCAAGCATGCATCAAACTGGTATAGGCAACCCCTATTAGGTATCTTAGTACATTCTGATTGTCTGCTCCATTTTTAGTGCAATGGTTAGTAAGATAGCTTATTTGCTTGCCTTGGCAGCAAGAGTAGCATATCATACCTTTTTCCATGTGCAGGAGCTGTGACTCTTCAGAGCCTATGAAGGTTTCACATAGGGCTGAATGGCAGCCTATTTTGAGGACACTATTGAACTGGAACCTGCTAGGTATTGCAAATCTTGCAGGAATATCTGGATCTGTCTAGCCAACATAGGCTGTGAATATCAAAATTATTACCTCAAGACCACCATAGCCTTGACAAATACCATCAGCATTTAGACCCTTTTTACTCTGAATGCAGTAGGCGCACACTTCAGAAGCAAGGTATCTTTTTTGATGTAGCCAGAGATGTGCACCTTCCAATTATCCTCTAAGATGGTCTTCAGCAAGAACATTTCTTAAGCTCTACTAACTGCTGTATCTCTGAGGTTGAGTACCTACAATTTATAAGGGCCACCACTAGGTG
Source organism: Eleutherodactylus coqui (assembly GCF_035609145.1). Taxonomy (NCBI): domain Eukaryota; kingdom Metazoa; phylum Chordata; class Amphibia; order Anura; family Eleutherodactylidae; genus Eleutherodactylus; species Eleutherodactylus coqui. The sequence goes on from NC_089842.1 coordinate 191,230,357, forward strand.
TTTGCCTTTTTACCCAACAGCTTGTCCTAGGTGCTTTCCTCCTCAACGAAAAAATTACAGTTTGTAGGAATCTCTGAAAATATGGTCGCAAGTGCTGCACCCTTGCCAGAATCCTGCCTGCACATCAGGGAGTGCAGCCTCAACTACTGGTCTCAGTCTTTCCTGTATAATTTTAAGAATGATCTTGCTTGCATGCAGAATGAGGGATATTGTTCGGTAGTTAGAGCAATTCCGGGAGTTGCCTTTCTTTGGTAGAGGGATGAAGACAGATCTTTTCTAGTCCTGTGGCCATTGTGTGGATGCCCTAACTGCGTATGTTACAAAATGGTTAAAAAAATTAAGCATTTGCAAAAAAAAAAAAAAGTTTAAATAACTTTTTAGGTGTTTCGCAGCAATTAAAGCAGAGTGGAGGTATAAATAAACATTGTAAAAGCTGTTTTGAATACTTTGAGAGGTGTCGTTTTTAAAATGGCGGGGACTTATAATGTTTTTCTACTACATAGACCCCTCAAAGCCACTTAGGAACAGAAATAATTCCTAAAAAAAAATAGATATCGGAGATGATCTTCAAATTTTGAAAAACTGTTGCTACATTCATAACTTAAGTGTAATTTATTAAATATTCTCGTATAAGACTGTCTTAATAAGCTGAAATATTGAAAAATGAAAATTCTCAATTATGGATTTTTTAAAATAAAACGGAAAACTTATTAACCAAAATTTTCCATTAACAAAGTACAATGTATCACAAAAAACAATCTCAGAATCACTTGGGTAGGTAAAAATATTTCATAAGTGATACGTTAGAATTAGAGATGAGCGAGTATACTTGCTAAGGCACTACTCGCTCGAGTAATGTGCCTTAGCCGAGTATCTTCCTGCTCGTCCCTAAATATTCGGCCGCCGCGGCTGACAGGTGAGTTGCGGCGGAGAGCAGGGGGGAGAGAGGGAGAGAGAGATCTCCCCTCCGTTCCTCCCCGCTCTCCCCTGCGGCTCCCCGCCCCCTGCCGACCCCCGAATCTTTAGGGACAAGCGGGGAGATACTCGGCTAAGGCACATTACTCGAGCGAGTAGTGCCTTAGCGAGTATACTCGCTCATCTCTTGTTAGAATTGAACAACTGGGCTGTGTCTACAAGGCCAAAACTGGCTACGACTCAAAAACAAGCAACTGTAATGCCAACTTTAATAGGTGTATTATGCTGTGGTACATTTAATGTGTATACCATGTGAATTAATAATCCGATATGCTTTTTGCTTTGGTGTGCACACACAATTCAGAGCAGTTTGTGACAAACAACGCTTATATCTATTTAACAGCTGTAGGTTTATAATTAGAGATGAGCGAGCGTACTCGTCCGAGCTTGATGCTCGTTCGAGTATTAGGGTGTTCGAGATGCTCGTTGCTCTAGACGAGCACCACACGGGGCTCGACCCCATTACATTTCCTTCCCTGAAAAATTTGCGCGCTTTTCTGGCCAATAGAAGCACAGGGAAGGCATTACAACTTCCTCCTGTGACGTTCCAGCCCTATCCCACCCCCCTGCAGTGAGTGGCTGGGGAGATCAGATGACACCGGAGTATTTAAATCTGCCCCGCCCGCGGCTCGCCACAGATGCATGCTGAGAGATCAGGGACAGTACTGTCTTGCTGTAGCTGCTATAGGGAGAGTGTTAGGTGTTATATTCGTCTTCAAGAACCCCAACGGTCCTTCTTAGGGTCACATCTGACCGTGTGCAGTACTGTTGGAGCTGCTTTTAGCAGTGTTGCACAATTATTATTTTTTTTTGTATATCGGGCGTGCAGACCATAGCGTCCTCAGTCTGCAGTCATTTTACAGAGTACAGGGGCAGTACTGGTGAGGCAGGGACAGTGGTACAGGGAAAGAGGTATACTGGCTATATAGGCAGTGGGCTTTTTCAAAAGAATTGGGGAAAAAAACTATATTTGGACTGCCTGTGACCGTCTTCGGTTTACTGCGTGTCTGCTGGGGGTAGTAGTCGCTAATTAATACCCAGCTAAGCGTTACAGCAAGCTTGCGCATAATTGTTTCTTGGCTCTGCTGTGTCCGTTACATGATCGCCGTCATCCCTTCACAGGGAAACAGTATACATAATATACGCTGCATACGGTGTCTGTCTGGTTTTTCACCTCACCATTTTAAAAAATAGAAGCAAAATACTTAAGGCCTACCACTGGCCTTTGGCCACTTGACTGGTTCTGCGCTGCGAATTCCAGTAGCTCAGTCATACGCACCTAGGTCTCACTACAGGCTTGCGCATAATTGTTTCCTGGCTCTGCTGTGCCCGTTACATGATCGCCGTCATCTCGCCACAGGGAAACGGTATACATAATATACGCTGCATACGGTGTCTGTCTGGTTTTTCACCTCACCATTTTAAAAAATAGAAGCAAAATACTTAAGGCCTACCACTGGCCTTTGGCCACTTGACTGGTTCTGTGCTGTGAATTCCAGTAGCTCAAACATACGCACCTAGGTCTCACTACAGGCTTGCGCATAATTGTTTTCTGGCTCTGCTGTGCCCGTTACATGATCGCCGTCATCCCGCCACAGGGAAACAGTATACATAATATACGCTGCATACGGTGTCTGTCTGGTCTTTCACCTCACCATTTTAAAAAATAGAAGCAAAATACTTAAAGGGGTTGTCTCGCGAAAGCAAGTGGGGTTAAGCACTTCTGTATGGCCATATTAATGCACTTTGTAATATACATCGTGCATTAAATATGAGCCATACAGAAGTTATTCACTTACCTGCTCCGTTGCTGGCGTCCCCGTTGCCATGGCTCCGTCTAACTTCGGTGATTTCTTGCTTTTTTAGACGCGCTTGCGCAGATCTATCTTCTCCATTCGGCTCGGCATCACCGGCATTTTGGCTCCGCCCCTTGTACGCGTCATCGCGAAGCTCCGCCCCCGTCGCATGTGCCGATTCCAGCCAATCAGAGGCTGGAATCGGCACATGTGACGGGGGCGGAGCTTCGCGATGACGCGTACAAGGGGGCGGAGCCAAAATGCCGGTGATGCCGAGCCGAATGGAGAAGATAGATCTGCGCAAGCGCGTCTAAAAAAGCAAGAAGACACCGAAGTTAGACGGAGCCATGGAGACAGGGATGCCAGCAACGGAGCAGGTAAGTGAATAACTTCTGTATGGCTCATATTTAATGCACGATGTATATTACAAAGTGCATTAATATGGCCATACAGAAGTGTATACCCCCACTTGCTTTCGCGAGACAACCCCTTTAAGGCCTACCACTGGCCTTTGGCCACTTGACTGGTTCTGCGCTGTGAATTCCAGTAGCTCAGTCATACGCACCTAGGTCTCACTACAGGCTTGCACATAATTGTTTCCTGGCTCTGCTGTGCGTACCGTAAGCGAAGTCAGCCTCCAACCACAGGCCAATAAGCAGCACATTTAATTACAGCGTTCTGTTTCTGCTCTACTCGTAATACACCATGCTGAGGGGTAGGGGTAGGCCTAGAGGACATGGACCGGGGCGAGGACACGGAGGCCCAAGTCAGGGTGTGGACACAGGCCGAGCTCCTGGTCCAGGTGTATCGCAGCCGACTGCTGCGGGATTAGGAGAGAGGCAAGTTTCTGGGGTCCCCAGATTCATTTCACAATTAATTGGTCCACGCAGTAGACCTTTATTAGAAACTGAGCAGTGTGAGCAGGTCCTGTCGTGGATGGCAGAAAGTGCATCCAGCAATCCATCGACCACCCAGTCTTCTACGCCGTCCACAGCTGCAACTCTGAATCCTCCGGCTGCTGCTCCTCCTTCCTCCCATCCTCCTCACTCCATTACAATGACACATTCTGAGGAGCAGGCAGACTCCCAGGAACTGTTCTCGGGCCCCTGCCCAGATTGGGCAGCAATCTTTCCTCTCCCACCGGAGGAGTTTGTCGTAACTGATGCCCAACCTTTGGAAAGTTCCTGGGGTTCGGGGGATGAGGCTGGGGACTTCCGGCAACTGTCTCAAGAGCTTTCAGTGGGTGAGGAGGATGATGACGATGAGACACAGTAGTCTATTAGTGAGGTAGTAGTAAGGGCAGTAAGTCCGAGGGAGGAGCGCACAGAGGATTCAGAGGAAGAGCAGCTGGACGATGAGGTGACTAACCCCACCTGGTTTGCTAAGCCTACTGAGGACAGGTCTTCAGAAGGGGAGGCAAGTGCAGCAGCAGGGCAGGTTGGAAGAGGCAGTGCGGTGGCCAGGGGTAGAGGCAGGGCCAGACCGAATAATCCACCAACTGTTTCCCAAAACGCCCCCTCACGCCATGCCACCTTGCAGAGGCTGAGGTGCTCAAAGGTGTGGCAGTTTTTTACTGAGAGTGCAGACGACTGACGAACTGTGGTGTGCAAGGTTTGTCGTGCCAAGATCAGCCGGGGAGCCACCACCACCAGCCTCACCACCACCAGCATGCGCAGGCATATGATGGCCAAGCACCCCACAAGGTGGGACGAAGGTCGTTCACCGCCTCCGGTTTGCACCACTGCCTCTCCCCCTGTGCCCCAACCAGCCACTGAGATCTAACTCCCCTCTCAGGACACAGGCATGACCGTCTCCCGGCCTGCACCCACACCCTCACCTCCGCTGTCCTCGGCCCCATCCAGCAATGTCTCTCAGCGCAGCGTCCAGCTGTCACTAGCGCAAGTGTTTGAGCGCAAGCGCAAGAACGCCGCTACGCACCCGCATGCTCAAGCGTTAAACGTGCACATAGCCAAATTGATCAGCCTGGAGATGCTGCCGTATAGACTTGTGGAAACGGAGGCTTTCAAAAACATGATGGCGGCGGCCCTGCGCTACTCGGTTCCCAGTCGCCACTACTTTTCCCGATGTGCCGTCCCAGCCCTGCACGACCACATCTCCCGCAACATTGTATGCGCCCTCACCAACGCGGTTACTGGCAGGGTCCACTTACCAACGGACATGTGGATAAGCACAGGCGGGCAGGGCCACTATATCTCCCTGACGGCACATTGGGTGAATTTAATGGAGGCTGGGACCGAGTCAGAGCCTGGGACCGTTCATGTCCTACCCACCCCCAGAATTGCGGGCCCCAGCTCGGTACTGGTATCTGCGGCGGTGTATGCTTCCTCCACTAAACCACCCTCCTCCTCCTACGCAACCTCTGTCTCGCAATCAAGATGTGTCAGCAGCAGCACGTCGCCAGCAGTCGGTGTCGCGCGGTGTGGGAGCACAGCGGTGGGCAAGCGTCAGCAGGCCGTGCTGAAACTACTCAGCTTAGGAGAGAAGAGGCACACGGCCCACAAACTGCTGCAGGGTCTGACAGAGCAGACCGACCGCTGGCTTTCGCCGCTGAACCTCCAACCGGGCATGGTCATGTGTGACAACGGCCGTAACCTGGTGGCGGCTCGGCAACTCGGCAGCCTCATGCACGTGCCATGCCTGGCTCACGTATTTAATTTGGTGGTTCAGCGGTTTCTGAAAAGCTACCCACGCTTGTCAGACCTGCTCGGAAAGGTGCGCCGGGGCAGCGCACATTTCCGCAAGTCCAACGCGGACGCTGCCACCCTGCGGACCCTGCAACATCGGTTTAATCTGCCAGTGCACCGACTGCTGTGCGACGTGCCCACACGGTGGAACTCTACGCTCCACATGTTGGCCAGGCGTTATGAGCATCGTAGAGCTATAGTGGAATACCAACTCCAACATGGGTGGCGTAGTGGGAGTCAGCCTCCTCAATTCCTTACAGAAGAGTGGGCCTTGTTGGCAGACATCTGCCAGGTCCTTGGAAACTTTGAGGAGTCTACCCAGATGGTGAGCGGTGATGCTACAATCATTAGCGTCACCATTCCTCTGCTATGCCTCTTGAGAAGTTCCCTGCAAAGCATAAAGGCAGATGCTTTGCGCTCGGAAACGGAGGCGGGGAAAAACAGTATGTCGCTGGATAGTCAGAGCACCCTCATGTCTATATCTCAGCACGTTTTGGAGGAGGAGGAGGAGGGGGAAGAGCATGAGGAGGAGAGGGAAGAGACAGCTTGGCCCACTGCTGAGGGTACCCATGCTGCTTGCCTGTCATCCTTTCAGCGTGTATGGCCTGAGGAGGAGGATCCTGAAAGTGATCTTCCTAGTGAGGACAGCCATGTGTTGCGTACAGGTACCCTGGCACACATGGTGGACTTCATGTTAGGATGCCTTTCTCGTGACCCTCGCGTTACACGCATTCTGGCCTCTACGGATTACTGGGTGTACACACTGCTCGACCCACGGTATAAGGAGAACCTTTCCACTCTCATACCCGAAGAGGAAAGGGGTTCGAGAGTGATGCTATACCACAGGACACTGGCGGACAAACTGATGGTAAAATTCCCATCCAACAGCACTAGTGGCAGAAGGCGCAGTTCCGAGGGCCAGGTAGCAGGGGAGGCGCGGAGATCAGGCAGCATGTACAGCAAGGGCAGGGGAACACTCTCCAAGGCCTTTGCCAGCTTTATGGCTCCCCAGCAAGACTGTGTCACCGCTCCCCAGTCAAGGCTGAGTCGGCGGGAGCACTGTAAAAGGATGGTGAGGGAGTACGTAGCTGATCGCACGACCATCCTCCGTGACGCCTCTGCTCCCTACAACTACTGGGTGTCGAAGCTGGACACGTGGCCTGAACTCGCGCTGTATGCCCTGGAGGTGCTTGCTTGCCCTGTGGCTAGCGTCTTGTCAGAGAGGGTGTTTAGTGCGGCTGGGGGAATCATCACGGATAAGCGTACCCGCCTGTCAACTGACAGTGCCGACAGGCTTACACTCATAAAGATGAACAAAGCCTGGATTTCCGCAGACTTCTCTTCTGCACCAGCGGACAGCAGCGGTACCTAAACAATACGTAGGCTGCACCCGCGGATGGAAGCATCGTTCTCTATCACCATAAAAAACGGGGACCTTTTAGCTTCATCAATCTGTGTATTATATTCATCCCCCTGCTCCTCCTCCTGAAACCTCACGTAATCACGCCGAACGGGCAATTTTTCTTAGGCCCACAAGGCTCAGTTATATGACTTTTGTAAACAATGTTTATACGTTTGAATTCTTATTAAAGCGTTGAAACTTGCACTTGAACCAATTTTTATTTTAACTGGGCTGCCTCCAGGCCTACTTACAAATTAAGCCACAGTAACCAAAGCGATTAATGGGTTTCACCTGCCCTCTTGGTTGGGCATGGGCAATTTTTCTGAGGTACATTAGTACTGTTGGTACACTAATTTTTTTGGGCCCTCGCCTACAGTGTAATCCTAGTAATTTTTATGGGCTTCGCCTGCACTCATGCTACAGCAAGGTGTGTGGGGTTGGCCTACACTTTTGCTACATAAATGTAACTGGGGCCTTGTCTATACTGCAACTACTGAAATGTGAAAGAGACTATCTCCCTAAACTGCTGCAGCGGGAATGTTACTGTGGCCTGTCTTGACTGCTACTACTACTGAAATGGAACTAAGACTGTGCTCCCCCTATACTACTGCTAGTGATATGTTACTGGGGCCTGTCCCTAATGCTACCGCTGAAATGTTACTAATTCTGGGCTCTGACTATACTGCTGCTAATGCTATGTCACTGTGGTGTGGAAACGGAGGCTTCCCAAAGACATGATGGTGGCGAGGCCATTTCCCACCAACGCGGTTACTGTTAAGGTACATATTACCAGTCTGACTGGGGCATGCACTGTGGGCCGACGCCCACCTGTATTGTATGTGTCGTTAGCTCTGCTGATCAGGGCACTGCAATGGGATACACTTATGTATCACCGATGGGTTCCAGGGAGCCACCCATGCTGTGGGTCCACACGGACTTCACATTAGGGAGTTGTACCTGCCTGTGTCTACTTATAAAAAACCCCAGTCTGACTGGGGCATGCAGTGTGGGCCGAAGCCCACCTGCATTTAATCTGACGTTACCTCAGCTGTGCTGGGCACTGCAATGGGCTTTGTTTATGTACCGCCGGTGGGTTCCAGGGAGCCACCCATGCTGTGGGTCCACACGGACTTCACATTAGGGAGTTGTACCTGCCTGTGTCTACTTATAAAAAACCACAGTCTGACTGGGGCATGCAGTGTGGGCCGAAGCCCACCTGCATTTTATCTGACGTTACCTCAGCTGTGCTGGGCAATGCAATGGGATTTATTTATGTACCGCCGGTGGCTTCCTGGGACCCACTTATGCTGTCGGTCCACACGGAGTTGTAACTGCATGTGTCTATTTATAAAGAACCCCAGTCTGACTGGGGCATGCAGTGTGGGCCGAAGCCCACCTGCATTTAATCTGGCGTTGCCTCAGCTGTGCTGGGCACTGCAATGGGATTTGTTTATGTACCGCCGATGGGTTCCAGGGAGCCACCCATGCTGTGGGTGCACACGGAATTCCCATTGCGGAGTTGTACCTGCCTGTGACTATTTATAAAAAACCCCGGTCTGACTGGGGCATGCAGTGTGGGCCGAAGCCCACCTGTATTTAATCTGATGTTAGCTCTACTATCCGGGGCACTGCATTGGGCAAACTACAGGAGCAATACAGTGCTAATGAGACGTGCACAGCTACGCTAGCATTGGAGTCTGCTGTAGGCCCGCGATTGCTGCGGGTTTGTGCAGAAGCCTATGTCCTGGGTGCAGTGAAAGTCCGCTTCCTGCCTAGGATTGCTGAAGCTGTGGGCCGAGGCCTATGCCGTGGGCGCGGTGCAAGTCTGCCATGTTTGGCCGCTCAGATCAATTTTTTGTTCATGTATTGGGTTTCCTAGGACCCACCTATGCTGTTGGTGCAAACTAAGCTCCCATCGCGGTGTTTGACCTGTCTGGCACAAAGACACTGACTAACTTGGGTAGGGGGCAGAGCGCAGACGGCTTTCCCCTTGCAGTGTCGATTGAGCTATGCGACACCTTGACAGAATGAATACTGTGTGGCACATGGATTCCCCATTGCTATGCCCACGTTTGCAGCTCCTGACGGAGGTGGCACAGGATTGGAGTTCTCATTGCTTCTGTACAGCATTGTGGGCTATCGCCCCGCCCCTTTTAAAGAGGGTCGCTGCCTGGCCCTGCCAAACCTCTGCAGTGTGTGCCTCCGGTTCCTCCTCATGGCAGATGCACTTATAAATAGACATGAGGGTGGTGTGGCTATGAGGTCAGCGTGTGGCATGAGGGCAGCTGCACAGGGACACTTTGGTGTGCGCTGTGGACACTGGGTCATGCGGGGGGGAGGGGGGTTGGGCAGCATGTTACCTAGGAGAAGTGGCAGTGGAGTGTTATGCAGGCAGTGATTGTGCTTTGTTGGAGGTAGTGTGGTGCTTAGCTAAGGTATGCCTTGCTAATGAGGGTTTTTCAGAAGTAAAAATTGTTGGGAGGGGAGGGCACTCTTGCCGCTATTGTGGCTTAATAGTGGGACCTGGGAACTTGAGATGCAGCCCAATATATAGCCCCTCGCCTGCCCTATCCATTTCTGTGTCGTTCCCATCACTTTCTTGAATTTCCCAGATTTTCACAAATGAAAACCTTAGCGAGCATCGGCGATATACAAAAATGCTGAAGTCGCCCATTGACTTCAATGGGGTTCGTTACTCGAAACGAACCCTCGAGCATAGCGGAAAGTTCGACTCGAGCAACGAGCACCCGAGCATTTTGGTGCTCGCTCATCTCTATTTATAATCCTAAGCAGGTATAATATAATTGCTTATGCATTACACTGGTTATTTCAAGATATTATATTGGAGAGACTATATGTCGTATTATATGTCTTGTTCTCAATTATGTGGGATATTTGCATAGCTGCAATAAATTTCGGGTTGTATATCAACACCTTGTACTTTATATAGGGGCATGTAGCTTCACAGTACATGGGAGGACATGATGTGGATTGACCATCACTAATTTATACACTACTGGTCAAAAGTTTTATAACTGTTCAATTTTTCCAGTTTGTATTGACATTTACAGTTTAATGTCTCAAATGTACTTTGAAATAAAAGCATAGAACAGATTAGTTAAGATTAATTGAAATGATGAATCAACTTTATTTCACCAAATTAAATCCAGATTTTTGATTCTTCACAGTCACCCCCTTTAACTGATATAACAGCTTTACACAATCAAGTCATTCTTTCTACAATTGAATTCAGAAATAGCTTTGAATTTTCTTCCCATAATTGTTGCAGAAGTTCCCACAAATGTGCTGCACTTGTAGGTTGCTTTCACGCTTCTATCCAGTTCACCCCAAACACACTCAATGGGGATTAAATCTATAGACTGTGCAGGCCATTCCATTCTTTGAAGCCTACCGTCTGCTTCTTGTCCTAAGTAGTTCTGACATAATCTAGAAGTATACTTTGGATCTTTGTCTTGCTGTAATATGAACCCCTGATCTACTAGCCATACACCAGTGGGTATTGCATGGCATATCAAAATGCCGTGTGCCCTTTTTGTCCAGTATGCCAGTCACCAGATTGGAATCTTCTCTTCACAGTTGAAATGGAAACTTATTTATTCTGTCCTGCATTAAGCTGTACCTGAAGATTTTGTTCCGTAAAGCGTTAATCATGCAAACTATCGACTCTCAAAAACTTGTCATCTAATTTTGCAATGGCCTTTGGTCTACCAGACCTCCTCCATGAAGAGACAGACATACATCATAAAGACATATTTAGCATGTTTTAAAAGTGCGATTTGACACCATACCAGAACAAGTTAGAAATATAAAAATGCATCAAATAAGAGTTTGATCCGCACACACAGGAAGGTTGAGTGAGAGGAGCAATGACCAGGATATAATATAATAATCCAGTCACAGTCACCCCTCAGAGTGTGGAAAAAGCCTGAAGAAAATGATCAAGATCAAAATGCAGCATTGATCACAAACACTCATCAAAAATAATAAAAAAAAGGCAAAGAGGGGCATTGATAATGGCTCACGTCCACTCAAAAAGAGCTATCTCCAAACATCTGATATGCTGGATGATAGAAATAGACTACCATGAAAAAGATAATAGTAACAAGTAAAAGTATTATTGATGACATGTGAAACACATAACCATAGTCATGAGAGAGCAAATCGAGGAACTTTGATAATAGCTCATGTCCAAGCAAACAGGCCATGTCCAGGCGACACACACGAGAAATAAAAGGTAACAAGCTCAGATATCAAGAATAAAAGCAAAAAGATCCTCAAAGATAGCAGCTAAAGGCTCAACAAGTTTCCCTCAATCTAGGTTCATTAGGAGCGATAAATAAGTAGATAAAACACTCAAAAAAGGTAGAATATTTTTGATAGATCTTGAACTTTGGTAGAGTATATGCTAAGATATCAAGCATAGGCTGAAATAACGAACACAGAAAAATAAAATCACACAACAAGCTCAGATGATGGACTGGCTGTGATATGACACGTCAGAGGGTTTGAAAGTAATCTACAAATGTTGAGACACCTGTAGGAATACTTTGCATCCAATTTCAAACCATATTTGTTTTTTTTGCTGCAGAACAACTGTCATTTACGTGTTCCCTGAAAAAAAGCCCTTTTGGTTAAAATCATACAATTCCTTTTTTTAGGTTTTAAATCACTTGGACTGGACTTGGAACTGTGTTAAAGTAAAAAAATAACTGGAAAAATTGAGGTGTTCATAATATACCAGCTGCTAAACTGGTATATTATGTAAATACAAATGGTCTTATGTGAATCTGATAAATTCTTGGCAACTCAATTGGTAGTCCCTGGTGACCCACTTTTGCACACTGTGTGGATCCAGTAAGATGTGCCCGAACTAAACGGCAAATGCCCTAAAAGTTCTGTCTAGCAGGTTAGTATGATAAATGTGAACACTACCTAACAATGTACTTATTAATAGCTTTCTATAGCAATAATTTAAAAAAAAACATGCAAAGATACACTATCCAACCAACAGTAATTGTTTGAAGCAGAAAAAACCTGCTGTGCGGGGCAGACTTCCAATAAAAATCCTTTTGACTAATCCATAAGGGCCAATGCTCTTTGTTTAATAAAATGCCAGCAAGAAAGTGAAAAGGAGAGAAGAGAAGGTTAATAATAGTGATGAGAACAATAAAGTAGTATATATTTTTATTTCATTATGAATTTAGATTTTTTGGGGAGGACTTTATGTCATTATGGACTTTGTTATTATGTTATCCCGATTTCTAGACCATTTTACCTTTTTTAAGTTTTACCTTTGTTTATTATATATTTCAACATGGAGTTTATTGTACAGTGTGTTTTGAAATGTCCTTACTTTACTTTATCAGTATGTATTATTTTTATGCATAATATATATAAATTATTGTTCTCATCACTATTTTCCCCCTTCTCCTTTCACTTTTCTTTCTCCTTACTATGACCTTCGGGGCTTATTTACACAAGCGTATATGGGATGGTATACGCTTCCATCTGAGCAGTCCCCCCCTTCCCTCCCCGGCTTTCTGCCTCTCTCCTCCACTCAGGCGCTTGCGATGGAAGGGGGGGTGACGGCGGCAGAGCCAAGCTCTGCTCTATCCCGCCCACTCCCATTGCTGGCTACGGACAAGGGGCGGGGAGGGGGCAGGAGCTTATCTCCGCTCCCGCCCACTCCCATTGCAGACTGAAGGGGAGGAGAGAGGCAGAGAGCTGGTGAGCGGGAGGACTGCTCAGATGGAAGTGGATATCAGCCGGCTGTGAAAATGCTGGCTGATATACGCTTGTGTAAATAAGCCCTCAGACTGTATCGCAGCTGCACTGTTGGAGCAAAACGTGTTAATTGCTTCTATTTTAATTAAATAAAGGAGTATTGACCCTTACAGAGTAGTCAAAAGGATTTTTATTGAAAGGCTGCATTGTGCACCAGGTTTTTCTGCTTCAATCAGTTATTGTGCACAAACCTCCACATCCACCCCCTCGGTGAGGCGTACACCTGGTTGGCAGCAAATCCATTCAACTTCCATCGCAAATTTATGTTCATAGTTCAATCTTTCCCTAAACAATCAGGCACCAATTTGGGATTGCTCCACCCACCTTTATCTGGCTACCAACAGTAATTGAACACCTGAGCAAGAATCAAAAGTAGTACACTTTTGGTAAAAGAAACCAAAAAGAAAATCAAGCACCTAGTAGGAGTTGTCATTTTGTTGTAAAACTCGGCATGCAGTTACATGCAAATAATTAGAATTACAGTGTCATTAGATGAACGGTCTTGCCACATGAGGCCCTAAAAGTGGTTCCACCCTTGAACTATAAAAAGGCTCTCAGAGGCTCCTTGTGTGTGGCGAACCTTTCTCAACTTGTGTAGAGCTACTTGACCATGAGACATGCCTCTACCATGCAATCGAAGAAATTTCGCCCAGTTCACAGAGTTTGAGAGGAGGCACATTATTGGAATGTAAGAAGCGAGATGGTCATATTGACGAATTGCTCACCATCTGGGCTGTTCTAAGCAGACTGTTAGGAGGCTTCGGGACCAGTGGATGCATGAGGGCACACAAGGCATGACATGTGTTGCCTCTTGGAAGCCCTGCCATGAGAGACATCTTCCTGCAGGATAATGCTTGACCGCACACAGCAAGGATGTCACAGGAATGCCTACACAACATTGTCACACTTCCATGGCTGCCCGGTCACCAGATTTAACGCCAATAGAACATGTATGGAACCATCTGGGATGCCAAATTCGACAGCCTAAAGGTTCGCACGATCTAAAGGCTCAGTTACAGCAAATGTGGAATGATATGCAAAAGGATACCATAGGGAACCTGTAAGTCCCTATGCTCATTCGTATCACATCTTGTATCCAAGCTAGAGGGGGGACCAACAGACTACCAGAACCTCCATGCCTGCCCGTATCACATCTTGTACCCAAGCTAGACGCGGTACAACAGGGTACTAGAGCCTTCATTTCCGCCCATATCACATCTTGTACCCAAGCTAGACGCGGTACAACAGGGTACTAGAGCCTCCATGCTTGCTGTATAACATCTTGTATACAAGCTAGAGGCGGTATAACAGGATACTAGAGCCTCCATGCCCGCCTGTATCACATCTTATATCCAAGCTAGAGGCGGTACAACAGGGTACTAGAGCCTCCCTCTAAGTGCTCAGTTTTTCACAATAAATTATCCTTTCGAACTGATATTGCAATCACTTACTTATATCAATGCTACAATCACACTGAGGAAGTTTCATTCAATTCTGACAACTCCTGCTAGAGAAGGGATCTTTTTTTTTTTTTTTACAATGGGTGTATTTACATTTGTTAATATTTACTGGGGCTCCCTTGGCCCAAATGACATCAGATACTCACTGTGCAATACTTTCAACGAACGACTTCAGCTGGTATTTCCGTTCATTCATCCTGTAAATGTCTAGTGAGTTTTCTCAGAGTAGATGGACATGATTCATATTTCTTGACCCTATGTTACAGTTTGTCCCAAAGATGTTCAGTAGGTTTCAGGTCAGGACTCTGTGCAGCCAGTCCAATCGTGGAACATCCGTATCCTCAAACCGATGTAAAGCAGCGTTGGATTTGTGACAAGGTGTGTTGTCTTGTTGGAAGCATTGCTGACCATTTTTAAGAATATTGCCAAATTGTCAGCAGCCATTATTGTCTAGAATGTCAAGGTAAACCTCTGTGTTTGTCACTACAACCAAAGAACTGAGATCATGATACGTAAAACAAACCCAGACCATAACGGAACTTCTGCTGTATTTAACTTTTGGCACAACACACTCAGGCAAAAGATGTTCCCCAGCCGTCCTCCACACCCAGATATGTCCATCTGATTTGAGGATGGAGTAGCATCACTTTATAGAATGCTCTTTCATTGCTCAACTGTTCAATGTTGATGTCCCTTCCACCACTGTAGATGGGCCGATGTATTGCGCTTCATGATGGATGGCTTGTGTGCAGCAGCATAATCCATATAATCCCATAGCCTACAGTTCCCATCACAAACTATGACTGACACCTCCAATGATCTGCATCTTATGTAGTGTGGTTTATGATACGTGACATGCTAATAAGACACAATCCATTCTACTGATAGGGGTGTCCAAATATGTTTGGTAGGATAGTGTATAATAGCTTGAGGTTATAGGCAGCAATGGGGAGGGAGAGAGAATCTGATGACAACACATCTATTTAGTTATTTCGATCCACACAAGGTCTCAATGACAACACTGCACTTTACAGAAATAAAAAGATGACATATCATCAGATTCTTGGAAGAAGGTACTATTACTCTAAAATGATCTATTGATCTCAACATAGAAGATATTAAAAGTTCACATTTTCATCTGATAGGTCTCCTTTAACACAGTGCAATTTGGCACAAGCTGATATATGAAGGACTGCATTGTATGGGTGTTTATTTGGGGTATCATGCATAGATTCATATGCATATATCAGGATGATAGCTGTGGAAAGTATGTTGCGGTTTATCTCTCCTAGATTATAGCAATTCTGGATTTGCCACAAATTTTAACCTTTGAATAGAAAGAATGAATGAGCCCGTGCCCAGACCCATGTGGGATATTGTATATGCAATTTTTTTTAGTAACTTTCGGGTCTCCTCTATCTCTACAGCCAAAATAAATCTCTGCTGGCTGTCTACATGACTATTGGCTGGTGTTCTACAATGCAGGAGCGAGGAATAACCTCTGCTCTCCTTTAGAGAAGTTTTGTCCATTCTCTTTGCTGCACTCGTTCTGTTTCCATTCTACATCACATCTTCTATTCCAGCTTTTTGCAATGAAACAGAAAGGGCAATGAAGTAACAGATCCAGCACTCCACATAATTTTACGCTAGTTATGAGGGAAAGTGTTACTGAATTTTACTTCCCACAGTGAGTAACACTAGCTTGTTACAGATCTGAATATATTATCACTTTAGATCTGAATAAGCTGCATGTGTAAATGTGTCATTACAGAAAGTCGGGGACACTAGAATACATTACAGCAAAAACTGTCTACCAATGTATCATCACCATTCATTATGTGAAACCGAGCCAGAGGCTCTGTGGAATGTAGAAGCAGCAAGCACATCTATTCTCTCACTTAAAGGGATTCTATCACCATGTTCATGAACTTTTAGCTGAGCTCTGAGTCATGGAGATGGGCCGGGTCACCCTTTACCCATCCACAGCATGCAGAGTGACAGCAAAAGGGGAGAAAACAGTGAGTCTGCATGATGTGGGTGGGGAGAAGTCGGAAAGATCTGCCTCCATGACTCCTAGCTCCGAGTCAAACTTTATGAATCCGGTGATAGAATCCCTTTATAGATGGCTGGCTGATCTCAGGCTAGTCACAAAAAGCTGAATGGGAGGACTAGATATTTAACAAATGTTCTGAAGTGTGCTGACTGAGATTCCAAGGAGTGCCGCCACACTGAGCATGTTTGCGTAGGCTGAGACAAGAGTCACACAAAGTCTCACCATTAAGGGCCCTCACCCACTGGCGATACAACTTCCTTGCGATGCGAGAGTGAGTGAAAACACATGATAATGAAACCAATGATTTTCAATGGTTTCATTCTCATTAGCGATGTCTTCACTCTAGACGCGCAGGGCAGAAAAAAAATCTGCGATATCGCCCAATGTTTTCAATGGGGCCGGCAGCAGCAGCGCTGGCCTCATTAAAATCAATAGGAGAAGATCGCAAAGCAGGCTAAGAATCCCATCCCCCCCAAGAGAGAAGAGAGGGGGGACAGAGCTTTCATGGGATCTATGACATATCCCCCCATATTTGAAGAGATATGGGGTGGGGCTAGTGGGTTTCCCTGAAAGCGGGGCTATCATATCCCGCTAGCCCCGCCTTCTCACTTGGCTAGAGAGGGATCAATATAATAACCCAACTAGCCCCACCCCCGATCTCTCCAAATATGGAAAGTTATGTCAGAGATCCCCTGTATCTCCGCCACCTTTCTTCTCTCTATGGGGGATTCCTAGCCTGCTTCGTGATCTTCTCCTATTGATTTCAATGGGGTTAGCGCTGCTGCTGCTGCCAGCCCAATTGAAAACAATGGGTGATATCACAGATTTTTCTCTGCTCTGCGAGGCTAGAGTGAAGACATCGCTAATGAGAGTGAAACCATTGAAAATCATTGGTTTCATTATTATGTGTTTTCACTCACTCTCGCATCTCAGTGAAGTCTTATCACCAGTGGGTGAGAGCCCTAAGGCTCCTTTACACCACAATATTGCTGCAAGAAAATCATGGCAAAAATCGCAACTTTTTTCCTGCGATTTTTGAGCATCAGCGCTGCTTTTTTTTCGCAAAAACAGTGCTGACACTTTTGAATATCTCACACATTTTTTGGGAGACACTTTGCAGAGTTTCTGCCGTTGTTTTCAGTGGGGAACCATCGCATTGCACCACACTGCGTGCACCTAGCACATGGCGCGATGCCGTCGCTGGCCCTATAGAAAACAATGGGTGATGCGATGGCACGCCCAAAGATAGGACATGCCGCAGTGCAATGCGAGAAATAATTGCTTATGTGTATGACCTCATTCAAAAGAATAGGGTTCATATTTGTGTGAGATTTGTGCGCTTTGCAACGAACCAAACTGGCGTGATTTTCTTGGCTGTGTGAAAATGGCCTTAGAGTATGTTCAAATGGGGAAGGTTTGCTGTGGATTGTCCATGTGGACGGCCCGAACTGAAAATCTGCAGCATTTACAGTAACAGTAATGTGAATGAGATTTTTTGAAATCTCGTTCTCGTGCTGCAGAGAAAATCCAACTAAAATCACTGTGGAAAATATCATGTCGATTAGCTGCCGCAGATTTTCAGTGCAGACACCACCTCTTTTTTAAATAAAGGGGTACATTTTGCCCCGAAATCCACACTAAAATCTATGTCAAAATCTGCAAGAATTGGTTTAGATTTTGATGCTGCCGATCCTCAGCGGACACTGTGCGTACTACAGCGACCATAGCATGCCATACATATTACGTCTGACAGAGAAAAAATGGCAATGCTCCATTGGATGCCACATTGTGCCCTGCGTGAAACATTCCCAGAAATTGTATTTACATCTCTAGAAATGCTTTACGGATGGCACCTATATATTTTCTAGAGGAGCTACAAGACAGAGTACAATTTCTACATTTATTTAGCTGTGATACTTGTGATGCTTTTCTTTGCCCTTATTATTTCCTCTACTAACTGAAGTGACATCACCAAGGAAACAAAGTATGAATCAGCCTGCCAAGACAGATACAACAAAAGTTCAAACCATCTGGTTAAAAAAAAATACCGTGGGCTAATGTTACGGTGTACTACTTCATTTAATAAATGCAGCGTTGCCATTGTTAGGATGATGATTATGAATATTTATTAGTTTGGCTTAAAGGGTGGGGGTCTCATCACAGACAAGCCCTCCAATTGGCAAGTTGCTGCAGCGCTCGGCTGATCATTCTCCCTACAGTGGCCATTGCAGGGGAAATTTATTGCAATACTACATGGCTGCCGCTCATATTCTCATTTAGTAGAACAATTCTTTTTGCCCCCACTCTCATCATTTTTGGTGCCCCTAGCAACGAGCAGTAAAAAAGTGCAAAGTAAACTACAGCTTTTCAGGAAAACTGGATATTTTTGAAACGGACATGTAATTGGTGGGTGCCTTAATTTTTGTGTTTGCAATACATTGAAATTGGGTTCCCAAGATGGAAATACCCCTTTGAGGGCTCTTGCACGCTTGCATTTTATCACGCGATATCGCTGTGTTTTTTTAACACGATTGTTAAAGGGGTTGTCCCGCGGCAGCAAGTGGGTCTATACACTTCTGTATGGCCATATTAATGCACTTTGTAATATACATTGTGCATTAACCCCTTAACGACCAATGACGTACCTGGTACGTCATGGAGCGTCGGGGTATGTATGAAGAGAGGTTGCATGGCAACCTCTCTTCATACAGTGCGGGCATCAGCTGTTTATAACAGCTGACACCCGCGGGCAATAGCCGCGAGCGGCCGCGCGGCCGATCGCGGCTATTAACCATTTAAACGCCGCTGTCAATTCTGACAGCGGCATTTAAATCCCCCGAACGATGTTCGGGGGTCCCGCGCGGCCCCCCCGCGGTGAGATCGGGAGAGCCATGCACGTATCATGGCAGCCGGGGGCCTAATGAAAGGCCCCAGGGCTGCCTTAACAGACTGCCTATATAGCGATCCCCGTGGGGTGGCTTCATAGGCTGCATGTCAAAAAGCAGTATGACGTAATGCTATAGCATTACGTCATACTGCAGGAGCGATCAAAGCATCGCATCTTAAAGTCCCCCAGGGGGACTTCAAAGTAAAGTAAAAAAAAGAATCAATAAAGTTTTTGTTTAATTGAATAAAAAAAAAAGTTGTAAAAGTTTAAATCACCCCCCTTTTGCCATATCTATTATTAAAAAATCTAAATAATAAATTAAAAATATGTATTTGATATCGCCGCGTCCGTAAAAGTCCGATCTATCAAAGTAGCACATAATTTTTCCCGCACGGTGAACGTCGTCCGAAACAAAAAATGAAGAACGCCAGAAATGCACTTTTTTAGTTACCGTGTATCCAAGAAAAAACGCAATAAAAAGCGATCAAAAAGTCATATGTATTCCAAAATGGGACTATCAGAAACTACAGGACATCCCGCAAAAAATGAGACCTTGCTCAACTACGTCGACGGAAAAATAAAAAAGTTATCGCGCGCACAAAATGACGACAGAAAATAATTGAAAAAAATTTTATGTCTTTTAAAAAAAAAAAAGAGGAGTATAGTAAAAAAAAACCTAAACAAGTTTGGCATCGTAGTAATCGTACCGACCCATAGAATAAAGTTATCATGTCGTTTTTGTTGCCATTTGTGCGCCGTAGAAGCAAGACGTACTAAAAGATGGCAAAATGTCGTTTTTTTTCCATTTTACTCCACTTAGAATTTTTTAAAAGTTTTTCAGTACATTATATGGTACTTTAAATAGCACCATTGAAAAATACAACTCATCCCGCAAAAAACAAGCCCTCATACAGTGACGTGGATGGATAAATAAAGGAGTTATGATTTTTTTAAAGGGGGGAGGAAAAAACGAAAATGGAAAAAGAAAAATGGCCGCGTCATTAAGGGGTTAATTATGAGCCATACAGAAGTTATAAAAAGTTTTATACTTACCTGCTCCGTTGCTGGCGTCCTCGTCTCCATGGTTTCGGACTAATTTTCGGCCTCTGATGGCCAAATTAGCCGCGCTTGCGCAGTCCGGGTCTTCTGCTTTCTTCTATGGAGCCTCTCGTGCAGGATGCCGGCTCCGTGTAGCTCCGCCCCGTCACGTGCCGATTCCAGCCAATCAGGAGGCTGGAATCGGCAATGGACCGCACAGAAGAGCTGCGGTCCACGGAGGAAGAGGATCCCGGCGGCCATCTTCACCGGTAAGTATAGAAGTCACCGGAGCGCGGGGATTAAGGTAAGCGCTCCGGTAAGCTTTCTTTAGGTCCCTGCATCGGGGTGGTCTCGCGCCGAACGGGGGGGGGGGGGGGGGGGGGGTTGAAAAAAAAAAAAGAAAAAAGGTTTCGGCGCGGGACAACCCCTTTAATGGGACTTTCTAATGTTAAAAACGCATCTCACAAAAATCGCAAAGCATAAAATTTGTGATTTTTGTGAGATGCGTTTTTAACATTATACAGTCCCATTGACATTTGTGTTAAAAAAAAGTGCAAGAAAATCACAAGTGTGCAAGAGCCCTAAGGTATACTGCATGACATATTTGTCGTAAACATTGTAAAGCCATGTTCAGAAAAGCAGCACTTGTACCAAAGTCACATATGTGACATTCTCCGAATTTATGAATATTTAGCACAAGCACGATACATAATAATCTTTATTTGTATAGCGCCAACTTATTCCGCAGCGCTTTTTTTTTATTCCAGAGTATATCGGGTTAAATGGATTCTACAGATTCTAGTACATAATATACTTTCAGAGCACCATATTAACATTAACATTCTTCTTATGTTATAGAATATATTTAAATACGTGTATCTGTAAGTGGGGTGAGCAGTGCATTTCTCCCCTCTTATTCTGGACAGCAGCTTTGACACACCATAGTGAGCACTAAAGCCCAGTCCTGTTCCCTGCCACTGTCAGCCACTCTGTGGCAGTCTGGATGAAACTCTAGATTAAAGCCGCTTCCACGTCGGTGATGCGATATTGCCGCGAAGAAATTGCAGCAATATCGTATCTGTGTAATATCGCTGCATTTTCTCGTGGCGATATCGCAATTTTGTGACACTACAGAGTTGCACGTGATGGTACAAAGTCACGCAACTGTGTAGTGCTCTTTTGCCAAATTTTTTAAGCTCTGGTTGCAGAAAAAAAAAAGATACATCACCTAACAGCCGCTGCCGCATTTCTCCACAGCTCCCGTCACTTGTCTTCAGGCAATTCTTCCTGGTCAAGGCTTCGAAAAACCCGGCCTCCAGGAAGTGCTGCCTCTGATTGGTTCATCGAGCGCTGGCTCTGATTGACTGAGACGTGCTGTTCAAGAAGCAATCACAGCCATTCACCAATTTTTTATTTTTTGTATTGCAGCAATGGCTTATTTTAGGGCTTTTACAGTAGGATTTCATACTGTAAAAGTTGCAATTTACCGACTACTACAATTGAGCAAACATCTGGGTTAACATACTTTCCCAGTTGATGAATTTATATAGCAAGTTTCATCTAAAGTCTTTTTACTATATTTTCATTGGGAAATTAACTCGAGCGGTGTACTTCCCCCCACATTGATGAGTGACTGTGATGTTCTTTGGCCCCCAATTGTTCCCATATATCACCACACCTCCATGAATATAATCCTGTGACAGTGTGGCGATGCGTCTTGTGTGCGTCTGAGCCCTATATGTAAAAAAAATATTTTTAATATATTAATAAAAATTAGGTTTTACTATAGTAACGTCTATTCTGTGAAGGGCTTCAAATTAATTATAGACTGTTCTCTGCCTCCGGGAAGTGTACTATTAAAGTTGGCCACAAGAGAGCACTTCAATATTGTTAATAGATACAAGAAAAAAAGCTATGATTGGCTGTGTAGCCTCATGTGACTCGGTAGAGTAACGGCCAGCAGTTATCTTGGGACTGTGACACAGCATAAGCAGAAGCCTGTCATCACCGTAGCAGAGCATGAGCAGCTGAGGGGCGGGTGAAAGGCCTAATCTGGCTGCTACCACAGTAGGTGAAATGCAGCAGAGAGAAACAACATGAGGCATGTGTGTAGCCACCTCCCCATGTTGGTAAGCAGCCAGTAGCAGCACCAATATCAGCATTTGAGGACCAAAGTTTAACAGACTGTACCACAGAGATAGAACACTAGTTGCTCTGTATATTCTGTATAGGTTCAAGGTTAGTTACTTAAACCTATAAAACCCATTGAATAAATTAAGTATGCAACTTTCAATCTGGGATCTAGTAATCTTTGATTATTAAGAATTTAGAAATTATTGATAAATACAAATGTTGACTTGTCTCATGATAATAGGAAAACTCCTGGTACTGCCACTGAATGTTGTTGGCATGTCTCGAGAGATAAAGTCTGGCGAACATCCAATCATCTAATAAATCATTAAAATGCATTGCAGTCACATCACTTTCATGGATCTTCTTGCAAGTCTCACTGAAGTCATCATACTATGGATGTTGTCCAAACCACAAGGATCATACTTAGTCAATCAAAGAAAAAAAAAAAAAAGAACCAGGCTGCAGGCTCGTGGGGAGTGGGTAAGATTATCAAAATTGTTTTGTCACACATGAATAATTATTAAGAAATACAACCCCAATTCCAAAAAAGTTGGGAAGCTGTGTAAAACATAAATAAATGTTAAAAAAAAAAAAGAATGCAATGTTTTGGAAATCTATACCCATATTTTATTCACAATAGAACATACAATACAAATCAGAAGGTCAAATTGAGACATTTTTACATTTCATTAGCAAAAAATAACTCCTTTAGAAACTGATGGCAGCAACACATCTCACAAAAATTTAGACAGAAGTAACAAAAGGCTGGAAAAGTAAGTAGTACTAATGAAATTATTCTGTATAATGTATAATGAAATCAAGTACTGTGTATAAAAAGAGGCAGAGTCTCTCAGAAAAAAAGATGGTCAGAGGTTCACCCATCGGTGAACAAAACTGTGTCTATAAATTGTGGAACAATTACAAAAAAAATTTCCTCAACATAAAACTGTGAAGACTTGGAATATCCCACCATCTACATATAGTACATAATGTCAGAAGATTCAAAGAATATGGAAAAATTCATGTGCACAAGGGACAAGGCTGACGGTCAATATTGGATGCCTGATATCTGCGGGCCCTAATGCGTCACTGCATTAAAGCAGTCATGACTCTGTAATGTAGATCACTGCATGGGCTCAGGAATACTTCCAGAAATCATTGCACGACAAACTGTGTTCACAGACAATCAACAAAGGCAAGTTAAAACTAGTTAAAGCCAAGCCACATATCAACACAATCCAGAAACACCAGCGTCTTCTCTGGGCCAAAACTCATTTAAATAGACAATGAGTTCTTTCGAGCTGTCCACTCCATTCCAAACCTGGAGATTTTTTGTCTTCAGAAAATTAAGTAATATGTATTGGCTCTTACCAAAAATAGACTAAAACTGGCTATCTTCAAAAGCCTTTGTAATACAAATACCAGGGGCCCTGGAATAATTGTACTCCAACTTCACAACACCCCCAGACAACACTCCCCTACATGCAGAGATGGTAAGGGGAACTAGGTGAGGAATTGCCGAATTCGAATTGGCATAAAATAGCCATATCAACCACAAAACTCTCTATTAATGTATCAATTACAGAGGTGGGTTATAAGCTTCTAATGCATTGGTACCTAGAAGAATCTCCAGCATGTTCCCATGGACGTCAGGCCTATGTTTTAGGTGATATGGAAATGAGGGTACCTTTCTACATATCTGGTAAAACTGCCCTAGGCTCCGTAGGTTCTGGATTCAGGTATATGCTTTTATATTCCCCAACACTGGCGTAACTATAGAGGATGCAGGGGATGCAGCTGCACCCGGGCCCATGAGCCTTAAGGGGCCCATAAGGCCTCTCTTCTCCATATAGGGAGCCTAGTACTATGAATAAAGCATTATAGTTGGGGGCCCTGTTACAGCTTTTGCATTGGCGCCCAGGAGCTTCAAGTTACGCCTCTGTTCCACAATACTAATTTATTGTTACAAAAATTGCCCTAGAAACCTCTATTGGGCAAACAAATCCCAAACATTCCACATAATTGGATATCTTATTGTTTCCTAGCTGCGCTTATAGCAATCGCTCGCTCCTGGAGCAAACATTAGTTAGCATCGATTTAGTAAATACAAAATTATTGTGGATTATGGTCAATGAGAAAATGACAGCTATCCTTCTGCCCCATGAAATGGTATATGAAAAAACCTGGTCGTCCTGGTACAATCTTTGGAATCCTACAGCCAGATTTTCGACCCTTCCGGGGGAATCTTGCTTACCATCAAGTATATCCTCTACTCCCTCCCCAACAAACTTATGAAGGTATATATCATCTGACCAAGTCAACAGAAGAGTTTACTTTACTTGTCCAGCATAGGTGCACCTATATGACAAGCAACAAGCGCATCCTAACTCCCTTCACCCCCCCCCCCCCAGATCTCCTTATGCATTTTCCCCACTTTCTTCATCTTCCCTCAATTGTTTCTGGTCTATTCAGGTTGATTCTATTTTACTTTATTAGGGGTTAAGTTATTAAAGGAACAAAACTTTGAATCTTATTTCATTTTACTTTTAATAAGAATTAATACCTGGCATGTAAGTTTGGGCATTTTGCTCAACTTTGTAACCCCCTAATTAAATACGTGAATGTAATGTTGAAATGATTAATATGTTTTGACCTTTTAAAAAAATTAATAAAAATTTTTGTTAACCAAACTCATTTTAAAATGGACTGAGGCAAGTTGGAAAACTGTTCTGTGGTCATATAAATCAAAATTTGAAGTTCTTTTTGGGAGGCCACAGACACCGTGTCCTGCGGACTATAGAGGGACCATCCAGCTTGTTATTAGCGAACAGTACAAAATCCTGCATCTCTAATGGTATGGGGTTGCATTAGTGCCTATGGCATGGGCAGCTTACACATCATGAAATGCACTATTAAGGCTGAGTGGTATATAGAGGTGTTAGAACAACATATGCACCATCCAGACAATGGCTGGGAAGGCCTTTCATATTTCAGCAAGACAATAATTAACCACATACTGCATGCATTACAACAGTATGTCTTTACAGAAGAGTCCGGGTGCTGAACCGGCAACCGGCAGTCCAGACCTTTCACCAATAGAAAAGATTTGGCGCATTATGAAAGGATGCAGCATTTTACTGGTGCTGTAAACACCAGATCTGCCTAGCAGAGAGACGACAGAGACCATGTATGGTTGTGAGTGCTCTGCTCATGCCCGTGAATCATATGCACATGGTCATACGCAGTCTTTTTTTTTTTTTATTCCCTGCTATACTCTATAGCAGTGATGTGTATGAATTGCTGCCCATACGCAATGTATTGCATATGAACAGCATTCGCAAATGTACAGGTCTTATGCTGCGTGGTATGCAGAGAAATACAGCATGCTGCAATCTATCCCTCACGCATACCTACACGCACATGTGCACAGATCAAAGAAAATCCATTGACTTTCATTGACTCCATTCACCGCATATCGTGCGGATGTGCATCGCATGTGTAATACGTGGTAAAAAAATGCCCGTGGACTTGATCCCTAAGGTGTATGGAAAGTTAGAACTTCCAATACATGAAGACCGCGTTCACATGTTCATTGTGGATTGTTCATCTAAAATCTGCATGAAAGTACAGCATAAGGCTGCGCTCACACTGGCGTCTGTAAAAACGCAACATCTTACAGCGTTTTCAAATGCGTACGCCAGCGTTTTTAAAAACGCCCCATCATTTCTAATGGGTGATGAGGTCCGTAAAAAACAAAACACTGAAACGCACTAAAATATAGCAGGCAGCGTTTCGAAAATGATGACATTAGAAACGCCATGTTCAAACGCTCATCTAAGAAGCCCTGTTGAAATCAATAGAGGCGTTTTACAGCGTTTAGCGTGGGGTTTGAGACACCGCGCTAAACACTGTAAAGAATGGCCCATGTGAGAGTGACCTAACACATGGGGTTTACAAACCCAATTCAGACATCAGTATTTTGTGAGACAAAAGCAGGAGCGGCCCAAAAATACGGAAGAAATGTAAATCGTTCCATTATACTTTCTCTTTGTACATTTCACTCCTGATTTTGGCTTACAAAGTACTACCGTGCGAATAAACCCTAAGGCTGCAGTCACACGGGGCATAAATACCGCGGAAATTACAGCACGGAAATAAAGAGAGAGTTCCACGGCAGAACTTGGTTTTGAAGTGGCTTTGCTGCCTGCATTCTGCTGCGGCCGTCTATCCCCATAGAAAGGAGAGATGGCCACAGCGGAGACGGTGATAAAATTCACATGCCGCGTCTTTCAAATCCACACGGCATGTCAGTTTAATCGCAGCTTGGGCAGAGCGGCTTCTCCGCAGGGTGTGGATGGGATTTTTGTAAATCTCGTCCACTTTGCTGCTTTATCCCAGGATAAGAATTAACGGCAAAATTTCCATGCAGAAAGTCCGCAAGGAAATTCTGCCGCAATTCCGCCCCGTGGGAACCCAGCGTAACAAGCAGCATGCTGCAGATTTTGCACATTGTGTAGTGCTTCTTACTGTTTCAGGATATTTTCTGCTGTCTCTAGATATCAGCCCTTCCCTCTCTCGTTCCTACTATCTTGGTTGAAGCTTGGCTCTTCTCATCACATCAGTCATTCCTGTCAGCTTTCAGAGCTTATTTGTCATTCTGACACTTGCATACAGTATTTTTAAGATACATTTCTAAAACATATTGGTTAACAGCACAGAATAGTGAGAATTACATCTACTGCTGTTGTCTTCTGGAGGAGTTATTAGATGTCACATTAGTGTCACACCAGTTATCTCAATAAAGGCCACGTCTACAATTACAGCAAGAAAAAATATCTTCTAAATCAACACTAAATTGTAAAATACTTCTGGCTTTATCCCTGATGTTCACTGCACACATAAAGCAACATGGAAAGTTAAGCCTCTGGTAAGCCAGTTCCCATAGACTCCATTAAAGAGAAGCTGTCACGTCTGCACAGCATGGAGATGTATGGGAGAGAGTGTGTAGGGGAATCTGAAAAGAGTCGGATTTTCGTGTGCCATGTGATTGTCAGACAGGATAGGGGATAGTTTAAAATTTTGATGCAACGCTTTTAAACCTGCGCTGTAAATTTACAATAGCCCAGGCCCAAATGCTGTATATTTACGGTGCTTAATCCCTAAAGGCTTATTTCACACACCTTTCTAGTACACCCATGTCCTATTGTTGAGCGAGACTCAGTGGATTAATTTTTGGGGTTGATTTTGCTTCCTAAATAGGTTTAAAACGTTGTGAGTGTAGTTAGCAAAATGACCAGCAGAGGGCTCCAAAGTGGGCATTCTGCTAAACTAATGAGAGAATACAACTGTGTGAGTGTGGCAGGAATGAAAGAAAAGTGTTGATTCCTGCTACACTCACAGCTCCTGACTCCACTCAAGTTGGAAGGAGACTACTCTCTCTGGGATGAGAGCAGGTTAGATCTCGACAGGGAAGGACGCCCCTGAGATCACTCCGTGAATGAAAGGGTGTGGCTTATGATATGTTGCTCTGATACATTGAGGCATTAGGCCTGATGGTTAGGATTGATTATCCTGCATTAGTTAGTGATCAGACAGAGAGGTATTGTTTTGGCATATGCACTGTGATACCTGTTACAACACTGTAAATACTGCTGGAATAATAGGCTAGTGAACCCAGTTTTTTTTTTACTAAACCTACACTGTGGAAGTGAATTCATGATGTGTTTCCACTTATCTTATGAAGGAAAAACGGCGGTCCAAGAGCGAATAACCCCCAAGTTACCACAGCGTGAAATTTTGACACATTTTACAAGGTCTTGAAGAATTACATTAGTAAATTTGCCACATTGTCTTTAAGCAAAAGTAATAATAAGAGGCGATGGACCTGCTAATTTAGGGAAGGCTCACAATAGCGTATGGGTAAAACGCTGCGTGTATACTGCTGTATGAGCTGGTATATAGCCATGTTGGGCAGCAATTTTGAACTGTGCATGACAGCATATCTAACGCACACAGTCATGCACAGTCTTTCTGTTTATTTTTCAGTTTTCTGCTTAGCGACGGTGCGTATAATGGCAGCACATATGCAATTTAATTGTCCACAGAGAACAGTAAGGCTCTATTGCACATAATATGCAGTAAAGTAGAACATGCTATGTGTGTATTGGACACAATGTATATAAGCAAATGTGAATGGATCAATGAAAATCAATGTGCTTTCATTGGATCCATTCACTGCGCATTATCCACGCGTACACCATTAAATTACGCTGGTGTGGACCTGCCCTAACAGTTTTTCTCATTCTATATTTTTCAGGTGTAAAGCCCTTTTAGAGATATTGATCTGAAGTTTGCTAAAGAGACAAGATTACTGATTTTATAGTGCATGAAGGTAACCAGCCTTACGTGCCCTCTCTTCAGATGATTCGCAGATCAGAGGAGATGCTTTTAATTGATATGACATGCCCCGCTGCACATTAACACTTAACAATTTGTCATCACCAAAATCCCAGCTCTGCAAGTATAATCGATCCTTGTTGACAATATAAGCTTTCTCAGTAACACCTCCGGTAATTCAATATTTTATGAAGCAGTCGTATGTAGAAGCCACATCTGCAGAGGTTTCCACTTAATACAGCAAAGTTAGGATTAGCTATTTACACAAGACATTACATTGGGTTTGGCTGTGTTGAGATGGGATGGTTTATCATGATATTAACATATCTAATGTACGAAGCTTTGTATATTCTCTGTACAATGTTATTTGAAGATCCTGCGAGTTAAAAGGTCCTTTTAATTTTATTTATTATTTTTTTAATGTCTACTGTTTGTGAAGTATTTTGATAGGGAATTTCTAACAAAATGTTCAATTAAAAGAGATTAAAATCCAGCTCAGATTCGAGGAGCCCATACTAGCTTCTGAGGTTCACTTCCCTACATATCTGGAGATCCCTGGGGGAACGTCTTCCAGGTTTAAGGCTCATTTACATGCAAAGACGATCTTACCGATTATTCTGCATAAAGTACTAATGAGCACTAATGCCTACTAGCACTTTATCAGCTTCATTTGCAGCTGTTTAAAAATCCCAGCATGTGGTCTGGACTTTGCACTCAGGTGCATTGTCTTCACAGGGGTTGCCACGGGCTGTCAGCTAAATGCAATGTAATCAGCTGCTCCCATGGAGAACACAGCATGCGGTCCCTGCTATCTCTCTCCGGCTGAATGATAGATTTTATGCTCACCTAAAAATCATCGTTTAACTGAAGATTGAAAGATGGGAGCACTTACACGCAATGATTATCACTCACAGACCATTGTTTGAAAGAATTTTGGGGCTTGAAGGCTGCTAGTGAAATCAGGTCCAGAATGTTAGTGATCATGACCCACACAACTCATAATAGCTGTCTCAAATTGACAAGCTGCTTGACAAAATGTGATTATTATGGATGATTATCATCTGGTGCGTCAACAGTTGCCTAATGATTGGTTACCTCAGCAAGTAATGTGGCAACTGGAGCAATTTTCTTATCGCCAATTATTTGCAGGTTTGAAAAAAAAATTTATATATATATATATATATATATATATATATATAAAATATCTTTGGAGTATCGTAAGAAACCAGGACCGGTTTCATCACCCAGAAGGCATGGTGGAAGGAACAAGGTTGCTGAAAAGTGGAGGAAAAGCTGTAATAAAGTATATTACAGGGGCTGTGAAGTCAGTAGATAATAATGTCCGACCCTTCTAATTGTCTACACTCCAGCTACAGCGCCAACTGGTATTCCTGCAGTGTGACCTGCAGTGTGACCTGTAGTTTGTATTGGTACCATTGTGGGGTGCATATGATATAGTACCATACTATGTTAGGCTGAAAAAAAGACATATGTCCATCTAATTCAGCCCATACCCCCCAATATTGATCCAGAGAAAGGCGAAAACACCCAATGAGGTAGAAGCTAATTTTTCTCATTTAATCTTTTTTAGGAGATGGGGTGCCCAAAAAACTTACCATGCGGTATAAAAAAATGATATTTTAATAGTTCAGACAGGAATGCCCCCACAACATTGCCACACTTCTGTCGCCTGCAAGGCCGCCAGATTTATCGCCAATAGAACATGTATGGGACCATCTGGGATGCCAAGTTTGACAACCTACGAGTTTGCACGATCCAGAGGCTCAGTTACAGCAAATGTAGACCAATATGTCACATGGTACCATATGGAGCCTGTATGCCTCCATGCGCACCCATCCAAGCTAGAGGCAGGCCAATAGGGTACTAGAGCCTCAATGCCCCCCGTATCACATCTCGTACCCAAGCTAGAGGCGGTACAACAGGGTGCTAGAGTCTCTATGCCTACCCGTATCACATCTTGTACCCAAGCTAGATGTGGTACAACAGGGTATTGAGCCTCCATGCCTGCCCGTATCACATCTTGTACCCAAGCTAGAGGCGGTACAACAGGGTACTAGAGCCTCCATGCCCCCCGTATCACATCTTGTACCCAAGCTAGGGGCGGTACAACAGGGTACTAGAGCCTCCATGCCCCCCGTATCACATCTTGTATCCAAGCTAGAGGCGGTACAACAGGGTACTAGAGTCTTCCTTCAAGTGTTCAGTTTTCCGCAATAAATTATCCTTGTGCAATCACTTAATTATATCAATGTTAGGCTGCCTGCACACAGCAGAGCCGAATCCTGCATGCGGGGGCTTGCAGCAGAATCAGGCTCTGACACCAGCTAATGACCCTGCGGTAGTACCTATCTTTTGTCATCTTCATTAGAGATCAGCGAGCATACTCGTCCGAGCTTGATGCTCGTTCGAGTATTAGGGTGCTCGAGATGCTCGTTACTCGAGACGAGCACCACGCGGTACTCGTCTCGATTAAACGAGCACTGACCATTGAATTCAATGAAGCCGGCAATACAGCCGGCTCCATTGAAAGCAATGGGCTGCCGGCGAGCGCGGGATGAATTGTCGGGAAGGGCTTAAATATATAAGCCCTTCCCTGCAATTCATCCAGAAATGTGTAAAAAAAAAATATATATATACTCACCTTGTCCCGGCAGAACGATGTTAGCCCATTGAATTCAATGGAGCCGGCAATGCAGCCGGCTCCATTGAAAGCAATGGGCTGCCGGCGATCGCGGGATGAATTGTCGGGAAGGGGTTAAATATATAAGCCCTTCCCTGCAATTCATCCAGAAATTTGTAAAAAAAATATATATGTACTCACCTCATCCCGGCAGACGGAGTTCAGCGCGGCCAGCGGCAGTCCTCCTGAACTGCTCTGAACAGCTGTGAGTAGTATTCAGCAGCCGGGGATTTAAAATCCCCGCCTGCTGAATGAGCTGCCTCTAATTGGTCACAGTGTGACCAATCAGAGGCAGATTCCACTCACACACCCATTCATGAATTTATGAATGGGTGAGTGACTGCTGCCTCTCATCTGATTGGTCCCGCTGAGCCAATCAGAGGCAGCAGTCACTCACCCATTTATAAATTCATGAATGGCTGTGTGAGTGGAATCTGCCTCTGATTGGTCACGCTGTGACCAATTAGAGGCAGCTCATTCAGCAGGCGGGGATTTTAAATCCCCGGCTGCTGAATACTACTCACAGCTGTTCAGAGCAGTTCAGGAGGACTGCCGCTGGCCGCGCTGAACTCCGTCTGCCGGGACCAGGTGAGTATATATATATTTTTTTATTTTTACACATTTCTGGATGAATTGCAGGGAAGGGCTTATATATTTAAGCCCTTCCCGACAATTCATCCCGCGATCGCCGGCAGCTCATTGCTTTCAATGGAGCCAGCTGTATTGCCGGCTCCATTGAATTCAATGGGCTAACATCGTTCTTCTCTGCCACAGCTGTTACAGCTGTGGCAGAGGAGAACGATCTTTATGCTGACAGTGCGGGTGGGGCGGGTGGGGGGGGGTCTCACTCTTGCCACTATTGTGGCTTAATAGTGGGACCTGGGAACTTGATATGCAGCCCAACATGTAGCCCCTCGCCTGCCCTATCCGTTGCTGTGTCGTTCCCATCACTTTCTTGAATTTCCCAGGTTTTCACAAATGAAAACCTTAGCGAGCATCGGCGATATACAAAAATGCTCGAGTCGCCCATTGACTTCAATGGGGTTCGTTACTCGAAACGAACTCTCGAGCATCACTGAAAGTTCGACTCAAGTAACGAGCACCCGAGCATTTTGGTGCTCGCTCATCTCTAATCTTCATCTGTACTGTGGATAGTCTGGACTTCAAGCCATCGGACACATGCAGTGCGGATTTTTTTTCAAATGTTTCTCTTTTCCTCGCTGACGTGGAATCCGTGACCTGTCCGCAATGTTACAAGCTGTGTGTCGGACGGCTTCCGTTGACTTCAATGGAAGCCCTCCGTGCACAAATGGAGCACGCTGTTATTTATCCTCCGCTTACAGAAACCCCAATTGGTTTCCACCAGTATAAATTTGGTATCGCTGCACTCGTACTGACCCACAGAATATACACAACGTGTATTTTTACTACACTATGAATGCTGTAAAAATAAATTCCCACCAAATGGTGCAATTGTGGGTTTTTTCCCGCTTTGCCGCACTTAGAAATTTTTAAAAGCCTTCCAATACATTATGTGGTACAATAAATGGTACTATTGATATGCCTTTTTTGAATGTGAAAGTACCAGAATTCCAGAATGTGACCTGGACGCCGGCGCATTAATGACCCTTGGTCATGAAAGGTTTGGTTAATCTCATTGCATTTTTGCTCCTAGCGGATAGTTATCAATACACTGCTGCGCTTTTGTGCTGCTTCTGCTTGGAAGCATGTCTGCATATGTAATTGTCAGTACCTTCTATTGCTAAGGCAAAGTAATGACATTTATTGTCTCTTTTGTAAGCTGGTGCTTGTTTGGTCTTCCCCTGGGTTTTCAGAGGTTTCCTCAACCTACTAGCACCAGAAGCACTTAACATGTGGAAACTCATCGCAGTATCCTTTTATCTATAATCTTTGTTCCAGCACCTCAGAACATTTCGTTTAGCCTTTTGTTCCCAGTGCAGCTCATTTCCGTGCAATACTAAAAAACAGTTAATCAGTAAAGATTATTGTATAACAGAGGGCACGATTAAGTATAATAAATATAACTTTTTTTGCTGCTGGGCCATAATATAAAATATACCCAATGTATGTGTGTTACTAATAATACCGGAGTTGTCTTATATACCATAGGGGGCCTTGGGCCCACTCAGGCATTGGAGGCTACTGCTACCTCTGCACCCTTATAGTTAGACTAAAGTAAGGTGACCAGACATCCCGATTTAGCCGGGACAGACCCGCTTTGGGACACTGCGCCCCGCTTTCTGCCGGGACTCCCTCAGGACGTCTAGTCACCATTAAAGGGGTTACGGGCCGGGGTACCACAGCTCCCCGGGAGGTAACCACTCTGCAGTGCCGCAGCCGGATACACATACTGACGGCAGTGTGTGCATCCAGGATCTTCCTTCCCTGACCTCTCCTCTTTGGTTCCGCAAGAGAGGAGAGGGAAGGAGGTGCTGTGCACACTTCTGACTGCAGCAGCGCTGAGAGGAGTAATGGTGCTGTGAAGACCAGGAGGAGGTAAGTATGTTGGTCTTAGGGGAGTGCTAATACCACTGAGGCCAGTGTGGGGGGCTACTATGGTAACTATTATTGCTGTGGCTGGTATAGGGGACACTATTACTACTGGGGCTTCTGTTTCCCAGTGGCCTAGTCAGGTGCAGCCCCACTGGTCAGGTGGAGCCACTACAGGCCGCTAGGAACTGGAAGCCGGGGAGCGCTGACAAGCAGGAAGCCTTTGGAGGAAGTGTGGGGGAGTGCCACATAGTTTGAAATCAGCTGCGGGTACACAGCTAATTTCCAGTCAAAATCTGCACCCATAGTACAGATTTTGACTGTTTTTTGGATGCACAAATGCTGCAGAATTTGCTCCCTGTCTTCTTTGAATCGACAGACGTAAAATCATATGTTGTGATAAGCCCTGCCCCTGACCACACCCCTT
Organism: Eleutherodactylus coqui; assembly: GCF_035609145.1. Lineage (NCBI taxonomy): Eukaryota > Metazoa > Chordata > Amphibia > Anura > Eleutherodactylidae > Eleutherodactylus > Eleutherodactylus coqui. The sequence continues at coordinate 191,264,646 of NC_089842.1, forward strand.
TGATCCCACTTTGACTCTATGGGAAATCTGGTCACCTTACTAATAAGACATTATTATTGTTAGAGCTAGAGTCAGACTGCTCTTGATTAATACACAAATTGGTCAGCATAGCTGCTGACCGCTCTCAATTATATTGTGTGCTGTGCTATTTAGTGGCATGGATATCACACAACTGAAAGAAGCAGTGCAAAACCAGAAAACATGAAGGGAGCTTACCTTTAGGGTTGGCGAGGGTCGGAAACGACTAAACAGCTAACAACAAGTTCACAGGACAAGTGTTGTGCTTGAATTGTTATATAGACTTCTAATAAGATGTATTATGCTGGAATTTTTCTGAACTAAACAGAATTAAATGACATATCTGGCTGCTACGCTCTGTCCTTCAATTGATCCTGTGGCCCGCTGTCAGTGCAGCGAGCTGGATGTGATCATCAGCGGATTGGAGAGGAAGTAGAATTGCCAGCTTCACTTCTATTGAAATCAATGGGAGCGCTGCATTGTTATTCCACTTCCTGCTACTGACATCCTGTCATGGGCAGGAAGTGCAATAGCAGCACAACCCACTTCCCGCCCTGTCAACATCCGTCTCACCACAGTGACATGGGACTGGATGATCAGCTGATGGACGGGATCCCAAGCAGTAGACCCTCGTCCATAAACTACTGACAATCAATACAGAGAATAGGTCATTACTTGAAAAAAAAGGGCAGAAAAAAACCCTTAAGAACCTCTTCATCAGATGGTAAGATTGTAGAGAATAGGTTTTTAATACCTTGTCATTTAAAGCAGGTCATGTTTTTGTTAATGATTTCATAAGAGCAGAGACAAAAAGGTAGGTACTCCCTCACATTGCACCGTCTACCCAATTCATAGTGAAGATCTCCTGATCTCATGTTTTGATGGTCAAATAAAAAAAATAAAAAAGTCAGTTTTGTGTTGTGTAATCTAATGGAGTAATTTAATATTTATTCATGGGGACAATCCCTTTACAGGAAAGGGCATAGTGATCCATAATAAAAATGAACAAGAGATACGTGCGTGAGATATTTTGCCCTTTAACAAAATCCCTTTCAAAAAGTATAAGTTGACTAGCTCACTGCCTTAATAAAATATTATAAACTTGACATCATTCCTGGAGTCTAGTTCTTTCTGTTTAGGGCAGGTAAATACAGATACAACCAATCCACACAGGGCTGCTTTAACCATAGGGGAAATGATGCACACGCACCAGGCAACCTAGATGACAGCATCATTTACAACTGTATGTCATCATCTGGACATGAATACAGATGAAAACTTGGAGGAAGGATGGAAAGCAAAAGAGATTCTGACTACATTTGTTAAATCCTCTTCAACCTTCTCCCTCCACACAATGAATACTTCATAAAGGTAAAGCCCCCTGATGCAAGCACTGAGTCGTGACCGATTCCAAGGGTGTCATCATATTGTGATGTTTTCTTGGCAGACTGTTTTTACGGGGTGGTCTACCATTGCCTTCCCCAGTCATCTTTACCCCCCAGCAAGCTGGGTACTCCTTTTGCCGACCTCGGAAGGATGGAAGGCTGAGCCAACCTTGAGCCGGTTACCTGAGCCATGCGGGAATTGAATTTACAATACTTAATTAGTGACCACATATTATGGCACCAGGCAATGGTGATTCTTCTGTTCTGCTTCCCTGTCTCCTACCCTATGGCTCCTCCTACTCCATGGTGCTTGACACAGAGGAGAAGAGAAGATGCACACACTACTGGGACATGTGCCATAATGTGAAGGAGAGACGGTCACTAATGTATGGACTGCAGGAAAGGAGACCATTAAACAAGTGCAATCAAAAGAAAAGTGCTGACGCAGAGCAGGGGCTTATTACTATGGGGATACAGAAAGAGTTTATTGCTGTGAGGGAATTATTTTGTGGTTGGCATAGACGGGGAATTATTGCTGATTGAGGGTACTATTACTGTGTTAGAGGCAATGAGAAGAGCATTAGGGGTAGCAGAAGGATGAGAAGAATATGAAGAGATAAGTCATGACTGGAAGAAGTCATCATGCTGGTCTGGGCCATGTAGAGAAGGGGGCCTGCCTGGTGTGTTGGAGTAGAGTGCTGACTTGCAGTAGAGTGGGCAAGCAAGAAGAAAGGGTGTCCTGTGAGGAGCGGAGAGGCTGCACTAAAGGAAGACAGAGGAAAATGCGAGGAGCTGCATCCAGAGGGAAGGAGCATCAGTGTCGGGACACACCAGAAGTGCACAGCAAGAGGTGAGATGAGTTTTTGAACCAAAGAAAGATCTGGGGGCGATAGACCTATTGCACTAGACCCACCAATGTGTAAAAACAGCCCTGCTTCCACACAACTCAGAAATATCCGTACATCTATATGTCATTTCCTCCTAGTTATGTTGCTATTATCTGGACACCTCTAATACAAGGAGATGCTCCACTTCTTTTTTTTGTTGCAAGAACTAGGACAACATTCTCACACAGTTAAAAGTGTGAATAACTCTGCAAGATAACTGAACATCATTGTCACTTCTTCTAACTTCCAGTCATTCTGTCTTGACACATTATCCGTCCCTAAATCATAACAATACTAATCTTTTTTTATTATAATCTTAGAACATGTAGATATAAGAAACATGATATCAAATTAAAACTTGCCTTGAAAGCAGAAATAGATTTTAAAAAATTCACAAAGAACTGTACTTTCTGGACTATAAGACTTAGGGCTCATGTTCACGGGCATATTTGATGTGTGGAATCCACAAATCAAGCTGCCCATAGGGATGCATGGGCATCCGCAAATTAATTAAAGCTTGCAGATTTGTTTTGCGGACTTTTTGGTCCGGAAAACAAATCGTAGAATGCTCCATTTTACTGCAGATGCCGCACAGACCGATTCCATTGGAGTTAATGGAAGATGTCCAATCCACGGCCCGCCCACAGCTCACACAGCAGACGTGCCGCGAATCCGCAGGAAAGCAAGAGATATAAAAAAAAATGCACTGCACATGCGTTTTGTAGCGATGATTTTGTAGCGATATTTTGTAGCCCGTGTGAAAGAGTCGGGGGGAAGGTGACCGTGTCAGATCCCCCTTGACCTACTCCTGTAACGATCCAGTTCTCGATTGGAGTTTCTTTGCTGTAACCAGTGCGGATTGGTAGCGTGGTTAGGGATAGCCAGAGGTTGGTACACGGGTAGTATTGGCTCGCAGTACAAGAGGAGCAGTCAGGTAGCAGAGTTGGTGAAAGCTAGAAGTTGGTACACTGGTAATATCTGTTTCGGTTCAAGAGGAGCAGGCAGGTAGCATAGTCAGTGCAAGCCAGAGGTCGATACACGGGTAGTATTGGTTCACAATACAAGAGGAGCAAGTGGGTAGTGGAGTTGGGGGAATCCAGAGGTCAGTACAAAGAGCAGTTGTTTGTAGACAGAGGAGCAGGAAGGAGAGGAGCTTGGTTACAGGCTGAGAGCTCAATAATCATGCAAGGAAGGTAGGTACAGGGTCAGTCTTAAATAGAAAGTCCAATTAGGAACAGGGTGGAGCTAATCAGGAACTAGGCTGTGGGAACAAGGAACTGGGACACTATTTACCAGGGGAGCTGTCCAATGGGCTGGATAGCTCCACAGGTAGAGCTGCTACCTGCAATACAGAAGCTCCTAGGTTCAAGTCCTAACAGTAGTCCCCTCCGGGCGTCCCAGGTTCTGGCTTTCCTGGGTACCTGCATTGAAACTCGTCTGTGAGCCTGGACGAGTTCTCTTTCGGACCATGCTCCTTCCATTGTGTTCTGGGGGCTGCAGTACCTGGTCCCCCAGAAACTCTTCTTCACCCTGGACCTTCACTGGTGAAGGACGTGATTGGCTTCTTCCAGGAAAAGTGGTGCAATAAAATGGCTTAAGTAGTGACACGTGGAACATGGATTCTAAGTCTGCTTAGGAGTTTTAGGTGGAAGGCGACGTGGCTCACCTTTGCAGCAATCTCGAACATCCCAATTAACTTCTGCAACAATTTGGGGTAAATGCATTTTTAAGTTATTAGTAGACAGCCAACCTAGAAGGTAGGGGGAGCTTTGCGGTGTCTATCCGCTGCCCCCTTATAAGTTCCTGTGCTTCACATAACATCTCTTAACTTCTCCTGGGTTTCTTGTAACATAGCCCATGAGCAACCGTAGCAGTGGTAGTATTCACCGTAAGATCAGGAATGAACACCGGATGTATATCAGAGTTGGCAAAAAAGGGGACTTTGAGATGTAGAACTACATTTAGTGTTATTATAGACGAATTCTCTTGTTAGCAAGTAGTCCACCCAATCATCCTGGTGGCAGAAAATGAAACACCAAAAGTATTGCTCCAGAGTCTGGTTGCTCCTTTCAGTCTGGCAATTGGACTGGGAATCGAAGGGGGAAGAGAAATTGATAGTAATTCCTAAGGCAGTTCAGAACCTTTTTTAAAAAGATAAACTGAACACCTCTGTCAGTAACTACATTATCAGGAATACCGTGCAGTCTAAATATCTCCTTGATCGTCAATTCCGCAGTTTGTTCTGCCATCTTTCTGTGTTGGCACTGGATGCCTGCCGCTGCTTTTCCCAGCCAAGCCCTCTATGTACCATCTGATCCTCCTCCCTGGACTTCTCAACAGCAGTCCAACCACGTGCGGCTGCCGCACCATCCTGCCTCGAATTCCCTTGTTTCAAATGGTTGCCCTGTGGATAAGCCTCTTGCTCTCATGTATCTAGCGTTGAATGACCTATTGCCGCAGAGCATACTATGGAGCAATATACAGGTAGCACAGGACCCCAGTCTCCCCTACACTAGTCTGCATAGGAGGTCCACCTGGACTGAAGACTGTTCCATGTGGGTCATTTATAAGTTTTCATAATTTTTCTGACTTAGGCCGCCTGCATACGGACAGACTTGCATTGCGAAATCCGTAGCGGGCATCCGCTTCTGGATTACGCAGCAAATACTGCCCATAGCATGCTTTGGAAAAGCGTTTTTTCCTGCCCACGAGTGGAAATCAATAGCGATTTTCCGCTCACGGGTGAAACCCCCCCCCCAAAACCAGCATGCACCATTTTGATTTAGATTCTCTGCGGACAGCTTCCATTGAAGTCAATGTAAGTCGTCTGACCTGCAGCCCTTTTGTAATCATCATTGCGGAAACGCCGCGGGATCCGTGTCATCGCCTATCGACGGTGCAGCATAATCTGTACTGTGGCCGGCACATCCGCAGTTCAGATTAAGAGAAATGCGAATAGGTACGCAGGGTCAACGGCCGGGCACAGGGTCAGATTCTGCTGCGGGTCCTGCATGCGAAATCCGACCCGTCCATGTGTAGGTGGCCTTATTGTTAGCAGATCTTCCCCTAAGATTCCTCCAAGGTTCTTTCTTTTTTGTCTCTAGTAAAATATATAATAATTTATCATTTTAACTTTTCCATTGGAAGTGTCCAAAGGTTAAGAACCCTAACAAAACCCACTGCATGCCATAGCATGGGACTCCGAATTTGGGCCATGAGATCTAAGTTAGTGACATTAATACCTCCACATCAAGAAAATGTTAATTAACATAAATGTTTTTGTTTTCTCTAATCAGGTGCATCTTATAGTGTGAAAAATACGGTACTTTTGTGTGACTCCCATATCCATACCCTTGGTTGTCAAACGCAACAGATTGTTTTCCAAGATGAAACATCCGGTCCATTCATCAGAGTGGGTTTATTTTAGCAGCTAACACATAGATTTCTATAACCCTCATTCAGATGAATTGAACAGGTGCAGAAATTTCTGCCAATGGGTATACTCAGAAGACCCAAGTACTAAGGTTCAATCCTACAACAAGGACATGAAGCTGTGATCAACTTATGCTTAATGGAGAAGTAGAAGCATCTATAGGGGTTTCCCATAGGATTCTACACAAGGCGTAATCCCATTCCCAAGTTGCTTTGAAAAATAAGTAAAAGACACAACCTAGGCAGTCTTGATAAAAGATGTCTAGAGCGCCCCTATAAAAGTGCACAGGTCAGAAGGAAGTGTATTTCCCTGGACCAGTATGACAGCGTCAGCAATGCTGAATGTGGGACTCTATGGAGATATGCAGTCAGGATAAGTACAGGAAACCGATGAAGAGGAGGGCAATGTTAAAGGCCACAACATTAGTAAAAAGTTGAGATGTCAGGGCAGGCCCTGAGATGCTTTGCAAGTTGTTAGTAGAGTATTAGCACTCAAGTCGAGCAATCAATACAATCTCTGAGACAGTAGGAAAACAATCAATAGGCACATGAATGGGGATTCTGACTTGCTAGCAGTATAATCAATGGAGACGGTGGGACAACAGTAAAACAATCACTGAAAATACTGGGAAAGGTCGTGAGATGTTAGAAAACATTTCAGAGCAAGAGATTAGTGTCCCCTTAAAAATGCAAAAGTACCTGTAGGCAAGACGAAAGTCGGGCGCATAAGCTCCTAACAGCCGTCCCACGGACGACCGGACAACTATCGGCCTTGTGTTTTACACAGGAACAATACTCACTCAAGTGAATCAGGGAGGAGTGGGCCGGGGATCATCCGGCTGCTCGCAGTCAACAGGAGGCGCTCAACAATTGAGCAGCTACTACGGTATTTACACGGCCCGACAGTCGCTTAGTTTGCAGTTCTCCAAAAAACCAAGTGACTCCAACAGATGAGTCATTTCTCACTCAGTGTCCCATCAATGGCCGCATGTGCACGGGACAAATATCATAAAAAGTAGCGCTTTCCAACGATAACTGCCCCGTGTAAAGGTATTTATAACCTCCATTACAAACAATATTATTTTCAGACGATAGTACATGAACGTTATATTGTATCTACCTGCAGAAAGTAGCTGAGCAGGGGGATGCAGCCTTAGGTAAGTGGAGATCTACTGGTGTAACTTGGTAGGATCTTGAGATCTACTTGGCACACAGCTGGAGGGAAAGGAGTGTATGTGATCAGGGTGTTGTCTTAAATACACTGTCCATGCTCGGATAAGTCTTTTTAAATGACATTACTCAGTACAGAACATAAGGAGAATCCAGCACTGATCATTTACAGGCACAACACACAGCAATTATGTCCAATAACTCTTATGTGACAACTTCTCTTATTGCCCAAATTGTCTTTCCTCATCTTCTCCAGTTGACTCAGACCACCATGAACACTTCTTCCAGCCACACTCTGCAGAGTTTGTTGTCCACACATCTTGGGTTCAACACTTTTCCATCATTCTCCCCATCTTCGCATCACAAACTCCCAATCCTGGTGCCCTAACAGTGTCATCCAGCTGCTACCCTAAGGGCGCCCACCCACTGGCGATTTTTTTTTCTTTGCGTTTTGCGTTTTTTCTCAAGAGCAATTAGAATTGAATGTACTCCTGTCCACTGGCGTTTTTTTTTGCGTTGCGTTGCGTTTTTTAACATAGGAACTGTCAGTTGCATATGTGTCCTTATTTTTCTCCTAATGCACCCATGAAAGTCAATGGAAATTAATGGAAAAGCCGCGAAAACGCAGCGAAAACGCGGCAAAAAACGCCGCGAAAAACGCTGCGTTTTTCACGCACGAAAATCGCAAATGCCAGTGGGTGGGCGCCCTAAGACTGAATTCAGGCATTTGTATGCCAGTTGCACCCAAAAAAATCATGTGCAACTCGCAATGGGCAGCACATGGACACCTATGCTTATACTGTCCGATATACATGGATGTTGCACATTGCATGTTCCTTTATAATCTGTGAAAATGGACAAGAAAAGGATGTAAAACAAATTATTTCCTGTGAATACTCTCGCTATAATAGGTATAGAATACAAGGATGACACACGGCCAAAATATACAGCCATCTGAATAGGCCCTAATATTGTGCTGCTGAGTTGCCCAGTGACCCCAAATATCATACTGCAGAAATATTAGAGACATGCAAATACTGCCCCCAAAATACCACACAGTGCTCCTACCACAATTAGTACCACATACTGCCCTCAGTAAATCGTGCCCATGACAGTAATAGTGTCACAGACATAGGTGTTCACAAAAAATAATTGTTCCCTTGATAATAATAATGTTGACAAAAATAATTTTTGCGAGTAGATGGTGCCTCTGATAATAATGGTGCCTAAGTACTTCCAAAACTTATGCAGAGTGCCCGAATAGAAAAAAAATGTGCTCTGCTACAGTGTCCTCAACAATAGTGGTGGCATGCAGAATGCCCTCAACAGTAAACGTGTTCCTTCACAGTAGCCTCAACAGTAGCTATGACAGGGAACCTTATAAGTAACTGTGCCCGAGTACCCCTCATAGTGCCTCCAATTGTAATAATGTTCTCCCAAAGAGCACTATTATCAATAATGTCCTCATAGTAAGGCTCTCCCAAAGTGCCTACATTTGGTTATAGTACCCCCAATAGAAATAAAGCTTCCCCAGAGTCCCCAGATTAGTAATAGGTCTCCCCTGTAGTGCCCCCAAAATTAAGTGTACCACAGAAGGGCAAAAAAATGTAGTCTGTTACAAGCAGGCTTGATGATGTTGTCATGCTATCTGCTTTGTAGATTTGCTCTATCATAGGCTACAGGTCTAAAGTGGCCTGCGGATGATCTGGAGCAAAGTGATGAAGTATTCTGCAGTGCTGGGTGCCGCAGTGTTCAACACTTTAGAAGCCTAAATGGAAAACTTTTAAAAGTGTAGAAAGAAAAGAAACAGGCTTATGATGTAATATTTTTTTTTTAAACACATGCAACCTTTTCTAACAGAGCACGTGTATGCCAGTCATAAAGAAAAAGAGTGCTTAAAGAGTTTGGCACAGTTTGGATTATTTTTGCAGAGTTTTGCAGAAAAACGGCAACTTCTTCTAGGTGCTTGATATTTTTTGACAAAGAATGTGTATGCATATATAATAAAATGGATAAATACAGTAGATCTCCTTTTTTAAAAAAATTCAGCGAAGGCCACGCTATTACAGGAGTTTTCTTTCTGCATTTATCGCTGCGTTTTCAACACAATGCTAAACGATGTCATTCACTACCATTGATTTTAATGGGGCTTCCAAGACATGCGTGTTTTTAACGCTGCGTTTTTCAAAGGTTCTACTTTCATAGGTTTCTGTATTTTAAAACGTAATGCTTTCCTTGAAATAAAGGGGTGCGTTTTCAGCGGTGCTGAAAAGACGATAGAATGTGGTTACCACGTTTTTGACTGAGTTTTCAGATGTTTTTTTTCAGCTCTGGCATTATCAGGTTGCTTGGCTGCGGTTATAACTGCACTGAAAACGCAGTAAACACAGCATTAAAAAAAAACGCAGCGTTGTATGAGAGTAGCCTTAGTGATTGTGTTATACTGCCATCTACTGAATGATATAAGGTATTACAGCTTTAAGAATAAAGCCACACAGAAGTCTCTAACAAGGTCTCTAGCTTCAGCATAGAGAAATTGCAGAATCCAAAACTTATTTATTAATTTTATTAAATGTGTCTCTTTTCCTGTCATATACATATATATATATATATTTATATATTTTTTTTTTTTTAGAAACCAGACATGACATATATTAGGAAACTGTTAGGACAATCACCTTCGGCCTCATGTCCACTTGCCCGCACGGATTTCACTGCTGAATCCCGCAGCAGAATCCATCTGTGTCCGCAGACATGGACAGGAAAATATATTTTCTTACCTGTCCAGATCCAGCGTGTGTCTCCTCCGTGCAAGACAGATCTTTCTTCAGCACGGCAGATGCGTCTTGATGCGCCAGCAACGTGCCGGACGCATACGCAGTGCAATTTTAAAAAAATCTCCTGCTTTCCTGCGGATCTGCGGCACGTCTACAGTGATAGCTGTGGGTGTGCCGTGAATTGGACGGCTTCCATTGACTTCAATGGAAACCATCCCTGTGGAATCCGCAGAAAAATGAAGCATGCTGTGATTTCTTCCTGCGCGTACGATTCGTTCGCCGGAAACAATAAAAGAATCACATCCGCATGCTCTACATTGTTTTGCGGATGCTAATGCATCCTTATGGGTGGCTAGAGATGTGGATCTCCTACGCGGGTTCTAGAATTAAAATCCGCCCGTGGACATTGTCCCTTAGTCCTAACAGTTCAGTGGTATACAGGATCTTCTCAGAAACTCCTAGAAAACAAGGTGAATGTCATGTAGCAGATTTGTCACAAAGATCTTTGCAACTGTTTCATTCATCTAAAATCCACGTGCCGCCAAAAACTACCCTATTCACATTTTTTTACACAGACATTTTTGCAAAAAATCTGCTGCCTGTGAATATACTCCTAGGCTAACCTCGCACAGGCGAGAGCAATATCGGGCTGCTACATGCACATGGATGAATTCTTGGGGGCCCCTCGCGCTGGACAGTACACGGACACCATCATGTTCTATGGTCACCCAATAATCAGGCGAGAATCGGATATTTTTTCTTACTCAGAATATTCGTCTGAGGCCGCCTACACACGGCCGAGAAACCCACGCGGGTTTTGTGCATTGTGAGACCCAGAAATCTCTCACACATATGAACCCCATTATTTTGAATGGACTCATTTACACTAGCGATGATATACATTTGGTGCGGGAAGAAGTTTTGGCGTGCTCTTTCTTGTCCCGTTCCTCGGAACGCATCGTCCATTGTTTTCAAGGGGACCTTTAATACCGTGTGATGTGCATGCAAGGCTTCCCACTGAAATCAATGCGTCAATCCACTATTGCGTGTGAAATTTGCCTAAGAAGATCAGAATTTCAGAAAAGGTATGTGAGGTGCTTTCGCCTGGCGCGGTATTAGTTTCTCGTCTCGATATCACGCTCGCCCGTGTGTAGGTATCCGCAGTAAAATAAAGCCCTTGTGAATACGCCTATTCAAATGAATGGGTTCTATTATCTCCGGTTTTCGAGTGTATTTTACCGCATATTACGCGTTTACGGATTTTGTGCGTATAACAGGCAGTACCAATCTTTACATTATTTCCAATTGTGCCTCTCACACACACAGTGTGCGAAATGTGTGCGCAAAAATGATCGCAACACGCACTTAGTGTCAATTTTGCTCACACACACACACCAGGACAGTGAACGGGTATTGTGGGCGCACAACCTGTACGTGACGCATTACGTACTGCTGCATGCTGTATTAAAACGTTCATGAAAGAGCCCTTAATTGGACAGTCGCGGTAATTTTTGCGACAAGTCTACCCCATATGAATATCGCTTTAGAATGCATATGATGGAAAACTCAATCAAGTCGTTCACAAGTCTGCTTAGAGGGGTCATAGTCAGCGGAGAGACTACCAACAGGAAGGTTGGCCCAGGGTCTGACAGGAAGGTTGGCCCAGTTATGCCGTGATGCGTCAGGTCGGGTCAGAACTCCGCCTTTGGGGTAAACGAGGACTTTACGTGATTTCCATTCCTTCACAATACGAGGATTTCTGTCATTACAAAAAGGTGACATAGGAGTCTGCCCCGTGCCCGGTCACCCCGCAAGCCAAGGGCCAATCTGTTGCCTTCAGACAAGGCCGCTGCCGAGGTGAAATGAACCCTTCCAGCCCTCACATCTACCTTCCTTCCCAGCCCTGTCCGCTCCCACCTTACTGCCTGCAGTCACATCTTCTTCCTCTTGCCTTACCTCCTGTTTACCTCACATACAGTGTCAGCTGAGGCTTCCTGGCTCCGTCCTGCTTAAAGCCACAGCTGCTGCCATTATGCAAGCAGTGAGCGCGTCCTTGTGGTGACTACAAGAAGCAACAACAAGCTTTTGTGATGCAATTTTTCTGAAGGGCAGTCTGGGCGTAAACTAATAGGCCCAATGAAAGGGGGCAATTATTGCTCAAAATACATTCAAACAAACGAATTTTAGCAATAATCGTGCAGTGTAAATGCAAAAGAGGAAAAAAAATAATTGCTCACTATTGGTTCACAACTTATCGTTGACTTTCAGTCAGCATAAAAACCATCGCTAGATTGCTGGGTTGTCGTTACGTGTAAACGCTCCTCGCTCAGTGCTTCACATAGAAGTTGAAGGACTGAACGAGAAGCCTTCAATCCAGCGCTGAAATCTTTCAGTGTAAACGCTCCGCATGAGCACCAACGACCTTAGCAGTGACAACAGCGCCCGTGCAGTCCCATGTAAAAGGGACATAAGTGATCGTTATAATGTCCTGTGTGGACAGCGAGTGCATTACTGACCCTCAAACACTAAAGCTAGCTTCACACAGGCGTATACATATTTACGTGCATATCTGCGCTACCTGCTTGCGGGACGGGCCTTACGTTTTTGTGCGTGTATTTTACTAGATCTTTTGCGCATGCATGCCTTGCATATTTGTGTGCTCAAAAAAAAAAAAGCACGGGTATGCTTCCATTGATTTCAAAGGACAATTAAGCTTAATATGTACTATTTTCGTGCACAATACACACGAAAATAAGACATGCTGCATTTTTTTGGCCTACCAAAATGCCCATGTGACCAAACCCATTGAAATCAATATATTCCATACACAGCGGATTGCGTGCGCAAATTTTGCACGCATAATACGCAGTGCAAATGCATTTGTGGAAATAAACCATAAGGGCTTTTACACACTTGCGCTTTTCTCGTGTGTTTTTTTACACGATTTTGCTGCGTTTTTTTGTAACGTGAAAGTCAATAGGACTTTCTACTGTTAAAAACGCATTGCAGACATGAGCCCTAAGGCTGGCTTCAAGTGTAAGCGTATTTGTACGTGCCCAAGTGCTGTGTTTTTGCAGAATGAACAATGCTTTTTTTGCACGAATCGCATGTGTTACCATACTTTTTGAGTCCGCAAGGCATATTCAAACAAAGACGCACCAATGGAAATGACTAATTAGTCCCAGATGTGTGCTTTTTCCAGCGGAACTCTGCAGTGTTTCATGCATGCTCTATTTTTTCTTTTTTTGGTGCGTGACCACAATGCACATGCCAAATACGAAATTCAGAACGAGCCCATTGAAAGCAATGTGTTCCATTCTCTGAATACTGCATGTGCAAATATGCCTGGGTGAAGCCTCAGTGCTCATACACACTAGCACGATTTTGGCGCATATTATGGCCGTGTGATGAGCGGTGAATGGAGCCAATGACTTTCATTGATCCGTCCATATTCGTGTGTAAACACTGTGTGAAAATACATGCGTGAAAAAGATCGCAGCATGCATTTCACTGCGTATCATGCTGCATTAAGGTCTCTGAGACATGAACGTATGCATGTATATTTTCACCCGTACAGAATGTATTTACGCATGAATGATTTTTAAGCAGCTCGACTCTCGATGTTACTAGGTGTTTTTAAAGCCATTCACAACTATCTATACAACTCCGTGCAGGCAAAAAAGCACACTGAAGCGATGGCAAGCAACGATTGAAAGAAATGCTCGGAATGGCAATAAAATGTCTAATTAGGGTGAGCGCTCTTCTTTTCCCAGCGTTGTACGCAGGGTAACTTCCTCCCCCTCACTTTTTTTAAGCTGCCATAGAAGTCTACGGCAGCTTTCTGCGTAACACGGCGAAAGATAGGTCACACCCCGTATAAAAGATGCGGCTGAGAAAGATAGAGCCAGTCCTATTTGTTCTCACACTAATATTTGTGCGGGAAAAAAGCGTTCATCTGAACAAAGTCATTGAAAGCTAAGGCGTCACTTGGTCGCGTTATATGTGCAACTTTTTAACAGCAGAAATGCCTCCATAAAACACTGCACATGACCGAGTGCGCGCAGCGCTCTCACTGCCATATGCGGTGATGGTCAGCTCTCGGCCAGCTCACATAGACCGGTAAAACGTGTTTTACGCATACGGTTTTTAACAATACATGTGGCTTTTCAAAAAAATACATGTGTTTTTTTAAGTCCTGCATGCGCTGCTTTGGTGTCACTTTTAAATGCAGTTGAAAACCACAGCAATACAATGCCATGTGTGGCCGCAGCTGAAGCGTTATAAGTGCGCTTTGAGTCTTTGTTTTAGATTTATCCAGGGAGGAGATCTTTTTGACTAGCCCAGGAAATAAGCAGCAGAGAGTGGAGGCTGCATGTCTGGAAGCTCAGGCGCCACATGTTATAGGGTGTGTTCACATGGGGAGTAAATGCTGCAGAAATCTTCAATTGAAAAATCTGTGGCATTTACAGTACAAGGCCTCATGTCCACGGGGAAAATCGGGCCCGCGCTGCAGATTACTGCTGCGGATGCGCTATAATTGTCTTTTTTTTCCATGTGGGAGATAGAGCTCCCACACGCGTGTCCGCGTTAAAATGGAGCATGCAGCGTTTTTTCCCACTAGTGAAATCCGCAAATCACCTAAAATACCATCCGGATGGTCAATGCATTAATATGGGATGTGGATTTTCGTTTTTTTCTCCCGCGCGGATTTGCTAAATATAATTTCCCCGTGGACATGAGCCCCAAGTGTAGTGGTCCAAAACACCTATTTCTGGCCCCTCCATAATTGTCATACATGGCATGTTTTTTGTGTGGATGCACTATGCAAACTGTCTTGTCTGTTGTTATGTGTATTGCACAGCTGCAGCATGTAAGAGGTTAATGTCTGAAAGTGGCTGGGATATGTCTGGAAACGTATCAATTTATGTCCTGTCATGTGTTTTGTTAGACCCTATGAATGTGAGTGTCTTAGAGTGGGAAAGGGCCTTTCATCATCTTCTATGGTTGAGTGTGGAGTAGAGTGTCAGCCACATGGGGGTACCATCAACCCTCATGTGGTGAAGAGATGGAGGAAGAGGAGAGGTATCCTGATGCCTTTTTATTAAAGGTACCACCACTAAGGAACGACTGAATGAAGAGTCCGCTGTGAAGAGCTGCCTGCAAATACTGAGTGAGTGTCTGTCGAGTGTTCCTACCCCCTTCCTCCTCCGGAGTGTTCCCCTTCCAGGAGCGGTACCTTACAGATAACGTGGACTGTAGGACCGGTGTCATCCTGTGTCTCCTCCCTGCCCTTACATTCTTAGTCTTTCCTGCACAGGCGTGTGTAATGTTGTTCTCAAGCTTCCAGTAAAGTTCACCAGTCATTGTCCGTTCCCAGTGACTGAGTCATCAAGATTCAACTGTGGGTGTGGACTCTCTTTATTTAACCGCCGGGTACAAGCTACGGTGTGAAGAACGGTGGCATCACGCATGATAAATCTCAAATCTACCACACGTATAAAGGTAACCGCTGTCCCAGCGTTGCCTGGAAGAGGCCTAGCGGTACTTGGGCCAAGGTTGCATGCATCTCTCCGGCGAGGAGTCTAGTAGAGCCACCGTAACAAGTGTCAACTCTACCTCGCCAGCTCCTTAGTGTGGGCCTCATGTCTAGGTGGACATTGGGACGCTGCACAAGCTATGTGGATGAAATATAAGAAGTCATGTCCACACGGTGTGCAAAAATTCCATGTGGAATGGACAGACACTGCGGATTTTTAATCAGTAGCATGTCAATTGTTTGCTAAAGATTTTACGTTTTGCAATGTAAATCTGCACCAATAAATGCTTTCACACGGTTGAGAAAATCGCAGGAGATTTGTGCGTTGTGAGATGCACATGTCTCTCACAAATATGGACTCCATTCTTTTGAGTGGGGTCATACACATGAGCAATATTTTCCCGCACTATTACTACTGGGCTAATTTAGGGGATAATATTACTAATGAAGTCACTATTACAACTGAGGCCATTGTGGGGTGTCACTATTACTACTGAGGCCACTGTGGGCGTCACTATTACTACTGAGGCCACTGTGGGGAATGCTATAACTACTGAGGCCACTGTGGGGAACGCTGTAACTACTGAGGCCAGTATATGAGACACTATTACTACTGAGGCCCCTGTGGGGGACGCTATTACTACTGGGGCCACTGTGGGAAATTCTATAACTACTGAGGCCAGTATATGGGACACTTACTACTGAGGCCACTGTGGGGGACACTTACTACTGAGGCCACTGTGGGGCTCACTATAACTACTGAGGCCACTGTGGGGGTCACTATTACTACTGAGGCCACTGTGGGGGACACTATTACTGCTGAAGCCGATTTAGTGGACACTTTTACTACTGAGGCCACTGTGGGGGTCATTATTACTACTGGAGCCAAAATAGGGGACATTATTACTACTGAAGCCACTGTGGGGGTCACTATTACTATTGGGCCCGATATAGGGGACATGATTACTACAGAGGCCACTCTGCACATGGTAGCATACCTCAAGCCTACTTAGGCTTTGTTGACACGTGGCAGGAAATGCTACAGAATGTCCGTAGTGGAAATTTTCGCGGAAATTATGCAGAATTTACATATCCAAAAAACAGTCAAAATCCACACCATTGCGGCGGTTTTTGACTGGAAATCAGCCGCATATCCGCAGCTGATTTCATACTATGTGACGCTCCCCTCACCTCCTCCAAGAGCTTCCTGCTGTCAGCACTCCTGCGCTGGTCAGGTGAGGCCACTACACGCTGCTGGGAACGGGAAGGCAGGGAGCGCAGACAGCAGAAAGCCTTCGGAGAAGGCGAGGGGGAGCAATACATAGTATTTGCAGTCAAATACAGTAGTACAGATTTTGACAGTTTTTTTAATGCAAAAATGCTTCAGAATGTGCTCCCTATCTTTTTTTAAAAAAACAGCCCAGTCCTTTTTAGAACAACAGAGGTAAAATCATACATCGTAATAAGCTCTGCCCCTGGCCACGCCCCTTTGTCCTGCTTTGACCCTGGGAAAATCTGGTCACCTTAGGTTCCCTTTAATCTCTAGAAACAAGTGAGTCTCAGTTAAATGTTGGAGCTCTAGGATAACAAAGTCCTCAATTGACAAATCTTACCCAACTATTCCCAATCCCATATTTGGATTGATACAAATTCCTATCAAGGAAACATTTTAAACACTATCATAATAGAGATTCATTAACCTGAAACACATGTGATTGCAGAGAGCTTTCTTATACACCAGAATTTAACACTAACACCTGTTGTCCAGGGAAATGTGCAGCGGAATCTCATAGACAATGCAGAGCAAGGGGTTAATCATGTTTACACAGTTGTTTGCTTGCATGGAGGTTACAGAAAGCAAGTGCATGGAATTTATCCAGGTTGCTGATGAAAAGCTGATTATGCAGCTGAGAGGAGATGAAGCAGAGAGGTCTGTGAGATTAGGTTGTGCCCTCATAGTCTGCCCTACATTGCCAATGAACCATCCGGGATACAGCTATGGTAGATCTCTACAATCACACAGTAATACTCATCGCTGTATAGCTCAGCTGTATTAATATACAAAAAATTGTAATGCCAATATTAAAAGATATATAGGGTTAAAAAGCATTCTACTTTCTTGACCATCTTGTCATCATGTCAGTGTAATAATCCAATTCCTCGTTACCGGAGAATGAACCAACGGAGCGGCACAATTTCCCCTATAGCACCCCTCATTCCCGCAGCTTTCGTTAAAGTCCTTAGTACTTAGGTGGTTGTAGGACTTGGGTGCCTTTAGTAAACGATTGAAGGAATTAGAGGGGAAGACGACTGATTCAGTCCAAAGCCCACCACTAGCACAACAGATTAGCTGTAGCACCAAAAGGAACACACAGAAGCAAAAGATGATCAAAAATGTTTTGGTTTTTTTTAATGCCAGAGATGTTGCAAATTACTTTAAAATTGATAATTATCAGCATTTCAGGACTTTCAGTATGAAAATAATTCATGGGATAACCCTTTTAAAACAGCTCTGGTCTTTTCCCTGTAGATTGTGAATTGATTCCTGCCTGACCATTTGCCTCATCCCATTGTACAGCATTCCCCCTTCTGCTACATTACTGTTACTGAACCACTGACTACTCTCATAACTACAGCTAATATACCACATGCCAGGCTCTGCTACATTTCCATGATTGACTTTCTGTTTCCTGACCTAGTTATAGTGTAACCCCTGGTAAAGCATCTGCCTCTGTCTTAGTTGCCAACTTCGAACTGCCTGACCTCACTTCACCCTTCGCACTGTTACCCTTCTTGGTGCTTACATATAGACTTTTGTTTGCTCTTGCCCATGGCAAATATATCTCCAAACTTCTATTTTTGCCCTTTCTCCATCAGCTAATGTTATCCAGAGAAAGGGGTTGTGCCACAATCCATAGCATAGGTGATAAAAGGCTGTTCTGTTGGGAGCCACGCCGCTATACATCTCAAACACAGATCTCTTGTAGTAAAGCTCTGTGGCACCAACATTATTTGGGTACCAATTTTAACTTGATAAATATTGGTATATACAGTAAATTCAAACTTCAAGAAAACTACATTGACCTGTGATCATGGCTGCATACACCATAAGAAAGTAAACTGTATCATATGTGTCATCCAAAAATAGTTTAGCATTTAAAAAGACTCCACCATCTTTTTGCACCCCCTTATGAGGGCAACATAGCATAGTGTCCCTCACACTGATTACAGTGATATGTCTGCTGTATGTATCTGTGCAGTAGTTTTGGAGAAACTTGCATTTTATAAGTAGCAGCACATGCATGGAGGACTACTTAAAGTAGTCCTGGATTTTCATGAGCTGCAGGTTAGCCACACCCACCCCACCCTCCAGCCAGATTAACAGCTGCCTGCCTATTACTGTACATTGTGAGAGCTGTCAATCATTGGCTGGACAGTGGGGTGGGTGTGGCTAGGCTGCAGCTCATGAATATGCAGGACTAGTTCTGTGTCTGGCTGCTACTACCCTAATAAAATGCAAGTTTCTCCAAAACTTGTAGCACAGACCTACACAGCAGACATATCGCTGTAATCAGCGCGACAAGCACTAACTTGTGGTGCTCTCAGTAAGGTCTGCAAAAAGATGGTGGCAGATTCCCTTTAGGGTTTATCCCCACGAGCGTATATGAGCCGGCCGTTTTCACGGTCAGCCGATTTACACTGTGATCTGATGTATTGGATGCCTGGAACTATCTTTTAGGCTGGAATATGCTGGCGGCGTCATGGGCTCCTATGGGAGCCCATAACAGCGGCTGGAGGTCGGAGGGAGTTTAACAGCGTGGCTGCTAAACTCCCTCCTTTTGCTCTCCTCCCCGCTTGCTCTTTGCAATGGGTGGGGGGGGGGGGCTAAGCGCCGCCACATCCCGCCTCTTCCTGTTGCTGGCTGTGGACAAGAGGCGGGACGGGGCAGAGATAGGCTCTGCTCCCTCACCGCAGCCAGCAAAGGGAGGAGGCAGGACAGGGCAGTGCTTAGCTCTGCCCCCACCTCTGCCAGTTGGGAGGAAAGCAGAGGTGAGCCTGCGAGGGGAAGGGGCGATGGCATGGTGACCTCGGCGCATATGCATTGGGGCTTATGCCGTGTGAACAGGCGCACAAACACCATTGTTACAGGACCTGTGTCTGTCAGGTGCTTGGCTGAAGGACATTTAGTCACACGGCACCCAATCAGAGGCTGCAGCATCACCGATCATTGATTAATGCTCACATCCAGAGCACCATGATACCAGCAGTTTGGTAATGTGACATTGCAGTCTCTGATTGTCACCCGGCTTCTGGCGACAGCCACTGTTCCAACAAACACCGGGACCACAGTGGGATGGCAGCATAGGGGTAAGTACGGCTCCGTTTTTATTATTTTACTACAGACAGCCCTATTTAAGGGATGTTCTCCACTAACTGGACAACCCGTTTAACAGTGTTATGTATACAGGTGCTGTGACATCACAGCTTGCATTATGCCAGCCGTTATTTCAGTTTGGTTATTAGTAGAGATGAGCGAACGTACTCGTCCGAGCTTGATGCTCGTTCGAGTATTAGGGTGTTCGAGATGCTCGTTACTCGAGACGAGTACCACGCGATGTTCGGGTTACTTTCACTTTCATCTCTGAGACATTAGCACTAGAGATGAGCGAACGTACTCGTCCGAGCTTGATACTTGTTCGAGTACTAGCGTGTTCGAGATGCTCGTTACTCGAGACGAGTACCACGCGATGTTCGAGTTACTTTCACTTTCATCTCTGAGACGTTAGCGCGCTTTTCTGGCCAATAGAAAGACAGGGAAGGCATTACAACTTCCCCCTGCGACGTTCAAGCCCTATACCACCCCCCTGCAGTGAGTGGCTGGCGAGATCAGGTGTCACCCGAGTATATAAATCGGCCCCTCCCGCGGCTCGCCACAGATGCATTCTGACAGAGATCAGGGACAGTGCTGCTGGTACCGGAGCTGCTATAGGGAGAGCGTTAGGAGTTATTTTAGGCTTCAAGAACCCCAACGGTCCTTCTTAGGGCCACATCTAACCATGTGCAGTAGTGTGGAGGCTGCTTTTTGCAGTGTTGCACATTTTTTTTTTTTTTGTATATCGGCCGTGCAGAGCATTGCGTCCTGCAGTAATTTTACATTGTCCAGGGCCAGTAGTGGTGAGGCAGGGACAGAAGACATATTTAGTGTATATAGGCAGTGGGCCTTTCCAAAAACATTTGGGAAAAAAAATCTATTTGGGCTGCCTGTGACCGTCCTCAGTGTACTGGGTCTCTGCTGGGGGTAGTTGTCCTAATTCATACGCAGCCAGCTAAGTGTTACAGCAGGCTTGCGCAAAATTCTTTCCTGCCTCTGTGTTGCCTCTTACATCACCGCTGTATTCCTCTCCACAAGTGTACTGGGTCTCTGCTGGGGGTAGTTGTCCTAATTCATACGCAGCCAGCTAAGTGTTACAGCAGGCTTGTGCAAAATTCTTTCCTGCCTCTGTGTTGCCTCTTACATCACCACTGTATTCCTGTCCACAAGTGTACTGGGTCTCTGATGGGGGTAGTTATCCTAATTCATACGCAGCCAGCTAAGTGTTACAGCAGGCTTGCGCAAAATTCTTTCCTGCCTCTGCTGTGCGTTCCGTAAGCGAAGTCAGCCTCCAACCACAGGCCAATAAGCGGCACATTTAATTACAGCGTTCTGTTTCTGCACTACTGGTAATACACCATGCTGAGGGGTAGGGGTAGGCCTAGAGGACGTGGACGCGGCCGAGGACGCCGAGGCCCAAGTCAGGGTGTGGGCACAGGCCGAGCTCCTGATCCAGGTGTATCGCAGCCGACTGCTGCGGGATTAGGAGAGAGGCACGTTTCTGGCGTCCCCACATTCATCTCACAATTAATGGGTCCACGCGGTAGACCTTTATTAGAAAATGAGCAGTGTGAGCAGGTCCTGTCGTGGATGGCAGAAAGTGCATCCAGCAATCTATCGACCACCCAGAGATCTGCGCTGTCCACTGCTGCAACTCTGAATCCTCTGGCTGCTGCTCCTCCTTCCTCCCAGCCTCCTCACTCCATTACAATGACACATTCTGAGGAGCAGGCAGACTCCCAGGAACTGTTCCCGGGCCCCTGCCCAGAATGGCCAGCAATGGTTCCTCTCCCACCGGAGGAGTTTGTCGTGACCGATGCCCAACCTTTGGAAAGTTCCCGGGGTCCGGGGGATGAGGCTGGGGACTTCCGGCAACTGTCTCAAGAGCTTTCAATGGCTGAGGAGGACGATGACGATGAGACACAGTTGTCTATCACTCAGGTAGTAGTAATTGGAGTAAGTCCGTGGGAGG
The DNA here is from genome assembly GCF_035609145.1 of Eleutherodactylus coqui. Lineage (NCBI taxonomy): Eukaryota > Metazoa > Chordata > Amphibia > Anura > Eleutherodactylidae > Eleutherodactylus > Eleutherodactylus coqui. The sequence continues at coordinate 191,286,195 of NC_089842.1, forward strand.
AGCACACAGAGGATTCGGAGGAAGAGCAGCAGGACGATGAGGTGACTGACCCCAGGACAGGTCTTCAGAGGGGGAGGCAAGTGCAGCAGCAGGGCAGGTTGGAAGAGGCAGTGCGGTGGCCAGGGGTAGAGGCAGGGCCAGACCGAATAATCCACCAACTGTTTCCCAAAGCGCCCCCTCGCGCCATGCCACCCTGCAGAGGCCGAGGTGCTCAAAGGTCTGGCAGTTTTTCACTGAGAGTGCAGACGACCGACGAACAGTGGTGTGCAACCTTAGTCGCGCCAAGATCAGCCAGGGAGCCACCACCACCAGCCTTACCACCACCAGCATGCGCAGACATATGATGGCCAAGCACCCCACAAGGTGGGACGAAGGCGGTTCACCGCCTCCGGTTTGCACTGCTGCCTCTCCCCCTGTGCCCCAACCTGCCACTGAGATCCAACCCCCCTCTCAGGACACAGGCACTACCGTTTCCTGGCCCACACCCTCACCTCCGCTGTCCTCGGCCCTATCCACCAATGTCTGTCAGCGCACCGTCCAGCCGTCGCTAGCGCAAGTGTTGGAGCACAAGCGCAAGTATGCCGCCACGCACCCACACGCTCAAGCGTTAAACATGCACATAGCCAAATTTATCAGCCTGGAGATGCTGCCGTATAGGGTTGTGGAAACGGAGGCTTTCAAAGGTATGATGGCGGCGGCGGCCCCGCGCTACTCAGTTCCCAGTCGACACTACTTTTCCCGATGTGCCGTCCCAGCCCTGCACGACCACGTCTCCCGCAACATTGTACACGCCCTCACCAACGCGGTTACTGCCAAGGTCCACTTAACAACGGACACGTGGACAAGCACAGGCGGACAGGGCCACTATATCTCCCTGACGGCACATTGGGTGAATTTAGTGGAGGCTGGGACAGAGTCAGAGCCTGGGACCGCTCACGTCCTACCCACCCCCAGAGTTGCGGGCCCCAGCTCGGTGGTGGTATCTGCGGCGGTGTATGCTTCCTCCACTAAACCACCCTCCTCCTCCTCCTACGCAACCTCTGTCTCGCAATCAAGATGTGTCAGCAGCAGCACGTCGCCAGCAGTCGGTGTCGCGCGGCGTGGCAGCACAGCGGTGGGCAAGCGTCAGCAGGCCGTGCTGAAACTACTCAGCTTAGTAGAGGAGAGGCACACAGCCCACGAACTGCTGCAGGGTCTGACAGAGCAGACTGAGCCTCCAACCGGGCATGGTCGTGTGTGACAACGGCCGTAACCTGGTGGCGGCTCTGCAGCTCGGCAGCCTCACGCACGTGCCATGCCTGGCCCACGTCTTTAATTTGGTGGTTCAGCGCTTTCTGAAAAGCTACCCACGCTTGTCAGACCTGCTCGGAAAGGTGCGCCAGATCTGTGCACATTTCCGCAAGTCCCACACGGTCGCTGCCACCCTGCGCACCCTGCAACATCGGTTTCATCTGCCAGTGCACCGACTGCTGTGCGATGTGCCCACACGGTGGAACTCTACGCTCCACATGTTGGCCATGCTCTATGAGCAGCGTAGAGCTATAGTGGAATACCAACTCCAACATGGGCGGCGCAGTGGGAGTCAGCCTCCTCAATTCTTTACAGAAGAGTGGGCCTGGTTGGCAGACATCTGCCAGGTCCTTGGAAACTTTGAGGAGTCTACCCAGATGGTGAGCGGCGATGCTGCAATCATTAGCGTCACCATTCCTCTGCTATGCCTCTTGAGAAGTTCCCTGCAAAGCATAAAGGCAGACGCTTTGCGCTCGGAAACAGAGGCGAGGGAAGACAGTATGTCGCTGGATAGTCAGAGCACCCTCCTGTCTATATCTCAGCGTGTTGAGGAGGAGGAGGAGAAGCATGAGGAGGATGAGGAGGAGGGGGAAGAGACAGCTTGGCCCAATGCTGAGGGTACCCATGCTGCTTGCCTGTCATCCTTTCAGCGTGTATGGCCTGAGGAGGAGGAGGAGGATCCTGAAAGTGATCTTCCTAGTGCGGACAGCCATGTGTTGCGTACAGGTACCCTGGCACACATGGCTGACTTCATGTTAGGATGCCTTTCTCGTGACCCTCGCGTTACACGCATTCTGGCCACTACGGATTACTGGGTGTACACACTGCTCGACCCACGGTATAAGGAGAACCTTTCCACTCTCATACCCGAAGAGGAAAGGGGTTCGAGAGTGATGCTATACCACAGGAACCTGGCGGACAAGCTGATGGTAAAATTCCCATCCGACAGCGCTAGTGGCCGAAGGCGCAGTTCCGAGGGCCAGGTAGCAGGGGAGGCGCAGAGATCAGGCAGCATGTACAGCAAGGGCAGGGGAACACTCTCTAAGGCCTATGACAGCTTTCTGGCTCCCCAGCAAGACTGTGTCACCGCTCCCCAGTCAAGGCTGAGTCGGCAGGAGCACTGTAAAAGGATGGTGAGGGAGTACGTAGCCGATCGCACGACCGTCCTCCGTGACGCCTCTGCTCCCTACAACTACTGGGTGTCGAATCTGGACACGTGGCCTGAACTCGCGCTGTATGCCCTGGAGGTGCTTGCTGGTCCTGCGGCTAGCGTCTTGTCAGAGAGGGTGTTTAGTGCGGCTGGGGGAATCATCACGGATAAGCATACCCGCCTGTCAACCGACAGTGCCGACAGGCTTACAATCATAAAGATGAACAAAGCCTGGATTTCCCCAGACTTCTCTTCTCCACCAGCGGACAGCAGCGATACCCAAACAATACGTAGGTTGCACCCGCGGATGGAAGCATTGTTCTCTATCACCATCAAAAACGTGGACCTTTTAGCTTCATCAATCTGTGTATAATATTCATCCTCCTCCTCCTGCTCCTCCTCCTGAAACCTGACGTAATCACGCCGAACGGGCAATTTTTCTTAGGCCCACAAGGCTCAGTCATATAATTTTTGTAAACAATTTTTATACGTTTCAATGCTCATTAAAGCGTTGAAACTTTCACCTGAACCAATTTTTATTTTAACTGGGCTGCCTCCAGGCCTAGTTACAAATTAAGCCACATTAACCAAAGCGATTAATGGGTTTCACCTGCCCTCTTGGTTGGGCATGGGCAATTTTTCTGACGTACATTAGTACTGTTGGTACACCAATTTTTTGGGGCCCTCGCCTACAGTGTAATCCAATTAATTTTTTGCCCACCTGCATTAAAGTTGACGTTACATCAGCTGTGCTTGGCACTGCAATGGGATATATTTATGTACCACCGGTGGGTTCCAGGGAGCCACCCATGCTGTGGGTCCACAGGGAGTTGTAACTGCATGTGTCTACTTCTAAAGAACCCCAGTCTGACTGGGGCATGCAGTGTGGGCCGAAGCCCACCTGTATTAAACATGACATTACCTCAGCTGTGATGGGCAATGCAATGGGATATATTTATGTACCGCCGGTGGCTTCCTGGCACCCACCCATGTTGTGGGTCCACAGGGAGTTGTACCTGCCTGTGTCTATGAATTAAAAACCCCGGTCAGGTTGGGGCATGCAGTGTGGGCCGAAGCCCACCTGCATTTAATCTGACGTTAGCTCTGCTTTCCAGGGCACTGCAATGGGATACATTTATGTACAGCCGGTGGGTTCCAGGGAGCCATTCATGCTGTGGGTGCACACAGAATTCCCATTGCGGAGTTGTACCTGCCTGTGACTATTTATAAAAAAACGCGGTCTGACTGGGGCATGCAGACACCTTGACAGAATGAATAGTGTGTGGCACATAGGTTCCCCATTGCTATGCCCACGTGTGCAGCTCCTGATGGCGGTGGCACAGAATTATATTTCTCATTGCTTCTGTACAGCATTGTGGGCTATCGCCCCGCCCCTTTTAAAGAGGGTCGCTGCCTGGCCGTGCCAACCCTCTGCAGTGTGTGCCTGCGGTTCCTCCTCATGGCAGACGCACTTATAAATAGACATGAGGGTGGTGTGGCATGAGTGCAGCTGAAGGCTGCGCAGGGACACTTTGGTGTGCGCTGTGGACACTGCGTCGTGCGGGGGGGGGGGGGGGGGTCGGGCAGCATGTAACCCAGGAGAAGTGGCAGCGGAGTGTCATGCAGGCAGTGATTGTGCTTTGTTGGAGGTAGTGTGGTGCTTAGCTAAGATATGCATTGCTAATGAGGGTTTTTCAGAAGTAAAAATTGTTGGGAGGGGGGGGCACTCTTGCCGCTATTGTGGCTTAATAGTGGGACCTGGGAACTTGAGATGCAGCCCAACATGTAGCCCCTTGCCTGTCCTATCCGTTGCTGTGTCGTTCCCATCACTTTCTTGAATTGCCCAGATTTTCACAAATGAAAACCTTAGAGAGCATCGGCGATATACAAAAATGCTCGAGTCGCCCATTGACTTCAATGGGGTTCGTTACTCGAAACGAACCCTCGAGCATCGCGAAAATTTAGTCTCGAGTAACGAACACCCGAGCATTTTGGTGCTCGCTCATCTCTAGTTATTAGTCATCTGCTGTGTTATCACTATCTTTGTTATACGTGTGCAGAGCAATCATAAGTTTAACCCCTTAACGACTGCCAATACGCCTTTTGACAGTCTGTATCGGTGGTCTATGTATGAAGAGAGATTGCGCAGCGATCTCCCTTCATACACCGTGGGAGCAGGCTGTTTCTTACAGCCGACTCCTGGCTGCAACAGTTCCGATCAGCAGCGCAGCTGATTGGAGCTGTTAACCCTTTAAATGCTGCAGTCAATTCTGACAGCGGCATTTAAATCTCCTGAACGATGTTCGGGAGTCCCATACGGCCCCCCGCGATAAGATCGCAGGGAACGATTAGGGTGTCATGGTAGCCAGGGGCCTTCTGAAAGGCCCAAAGGCTGTCATGGCATAATGTTTATCAAGCCATGCCTGTGGGGTGGCTTGAAAGACTGCCTGCCCGATAGCAGTATGATGTAATGCTCTGGCATTACATCATACTGTAGGATCGATCAAAACATCGCAAGTTGATGTCTCCTCTGGAGACTAAGAAAATAAGTAAAAATAAGTACAATAAAGCTTTACTAATTTAATTCTTAAAAAAAACTTTTGCCACATTTATAATTAAAAAATCTAAATAATAAAACAAAAATACATATTTCGTATTGCTGCGTCCTTAAAAGTCCCATCTATCTAAGTAACACATTATTTACCCCGCAAGATGAACTTCTTTATTTATTTATTTTTCATGAACGCCCAAAATGTGACTTTTTTTGGTCACGCTGTTTCCAAGAAAAAATGCAATAAAATGCTTTTAACCCCTTAGTGACGAAGCCTGTTTGCGCCTTAGTGACGGAGCCAAATTTTGGAAATCTGACATGCGTCGTTCAACGTAGCATAACTCCGTAAAGGCTTTACATATCCAAGTGATTCTGACATTGTTTTTTCGCCACATGTTGTACTTCATTTAGGTTGTAAAAAGAGACCGATATAATTTGTGTATATTTATTAAAAGTACCAATATTGGAAAAATTTTGAAAAAATTATCATTTTTTCACATTTTCAACCGTAATAGCTCAAATATGTCCAAACATACCGTACAAATTTTTGATAAGATATATATTTCCATCTGTTTACTTTATTCTGAATGCACACTTGAAAAAATTTTGTGTTTTTTTTAACCATTTAGAGGACATACAAATTTAACATTACTTTTCAGCATTTTGAGGAACACTTTGCTTTCCTGCACCAAACCAAGTTTGCAAAGGCTCATAAGTGTCAGAATAATAGATACCCCCTCAAATGACCCCATTTTAAAAACTACACCCCTTAGTGTATTCACTGAGGGGTGTCATGAGTATTTTGACCCCACCAGTTTTTTTCAGGAATTAATTCAATTTAGAGGAGAAAAAATAAAATTTCATATTTTTGCAAATATGTCATTTTAAAGACATATTTTTTTCCTATAGTGCCCATGAAAATGAGGATTTACACACCAAAATGGATACCCCCGTTTCTCCCGTGTTCAGAAACATACCCATTGTGGCCCTAATCTTATGTCTGGATGCACAACGGGACCCAAAATGAAAGGAGTAGTCGGTGTCTTTCAGAACATAAATTTTGCTGGAAGGCGTTTTAGGCCCCATAGCACTTTTGTAGAGCTCTTGAGCGGCCAAAACCAAAGAGAGCCCCCACCAGTGACCCCATTTTGAAAACTAGACCCCTTAACGAATTTATCTAGGGGTGTACTGCCCATTTTGACCCCACAGTTTTTGAATGAATTCAAGCCAAGCAAAAGGAAAAAATTGTGATTTTCGTTTTTTTGTCAATTCTGTCATTTTAAAAACAGCTTTTTTTGTACAGCACACACATGAATGGAGCCTTGCACCCCAAAATGGATACCCCTGTTTCTCCCGTGTTCAGAGACATACCCATTGTGGCCCTAATCTTATGTCTGGATGCACAACGGGGACCAAAACCAAAGGAGTAGTCGGTGGTTTACAGAACATAAATTTTCCTTGAAGGCGTTTTAGGCCCCATAGCACATTTGTAGAGCTCTTGAGCGGCCTAAATCAAAGAGAACCCCCACAAGTAACCCCATTTTGAAAACTAGACCCCTTAACGAATTTATCTAGGGGTGTACTGCCCATTTTGACCCCACAGTTTTTGAATGAATTCAAGCAAAAGCAAAAGGAAAAAATTGTGATTTTTGTTTTTTTGTCAATTCTGTCATTTTAAAAACAGCTTTTTTTGTACAGCACACACATGAATGAAGCCTTGCCCCCCAAAATGGATACGCCCGTTTCTCCCATGTTCAGAAACATACCCATTGTGGCCCTAATCTTATGTTTGGATGCACAACAGGACCCAAATTGAAATGAGTAGTCGGTGTCTTTCAGAACATAAATTTTGCTTGAAGGCGTTTTAGGCCCCATAGCACATTTGTAGAGCTCTTGAGTGGCCAAAACCAAAGAGAACCCCCACAAATGACCCCATTTTGAAAACTAGACCCCTTAACGAATTTATCTAGGGGTGTACTGCCCATTTTGACCCCACAGTTTTTGAAAGAATTGAAGCAAAGCAAAAGCAAAAAATTGTGATTTTCGTTTTTTTGTCAATTCTGTCATTTTAAAAACAGCTTTTTTTGTACAGCCCACACATGAATGAAGACTTGCACCCCAAAATAGATACCCCAGTTTGTCCCGTGTTCAGAAACATACCTATTGTGGCCCTAATCTTTTGTCTGGATGCACAACGGGGCCCAAAATGAAAGGAGTAATCGGTGGCTTTCAGAACAGAAATATAGCATGAAGGTGATTTAGGCCCCATTGCCCACTTGTAGAGCCCTTGAGCGGCCAAAACGACAGAGAGCCCCCACAAATGACCCCATTTTGAAAACTAGACCCCCTAACGAATTTATCTAGGGGTGTACTGTGTATTTTTACACTACAATTTTTGAATAAATCTAAGCAAAGCAGTAGGAGAAAAATTACAATTTTCATTATTTCGGCAGTTGTATCAATTTAAAAACAGTTTTTTTTGTACAGCACACATAGGAATGAAGACTTTCACCCCAAAATGGATACCCCCGTTTGTCCCGTGTTCAGAACCATAACCCTTGTAACCCTAATCTACTTAAAGGACACATGGCTAGGCCTATAATGGATGGAGCACCCATTGGATTTCAGGGTACAACGGTATAAATTCCAGGCCCCATTGCCCACTTACAGAGCCATTGAGCGTCCAAAACGATAAACCCCCCCCAAAAATGACCCCATTTTAAAAACTAGACCCCTTAATGAATTCATCTAGGGGTGTATTGCGTATTTTGACCCCACAGTATTTGAATAAATCTAAGCAAAGCAGAAGGAAAAAATGACGATTTTCATTTTTTTTGGCAATTTTGTCAATTTAAAAACAGGTTTTTTTGTACAGTGTACATAGGAATGAAGACGTTCACCCCAAAATGGATACCCCCGTTTGTCCCGTGTTCAGAAACATACCCATTGTGGCCCTAATCTACTTACAGGAAACATTGCAAGGCCTATAATGGAGGGAACACCCGTTGGATTGCAGGGCACAACTGAATACATTCCAGGCCCCATTGCCCACTGGTACGGAATAAAAATTGACACCTTAAAAAAATATCCCCCCCCCACACACACACACACACACACCCACCCCTACCGCTCCGCCCTTTTCGGCGTTACCCAAATCTTAGATAAAAGTAATAATGTGAACTGTGTAATATTTCCAAAGACAAGGGTAATTACGGAGGCTGGTTGGGATGGGTACATGGGGCTATAAAACCGTGTATCCCCCCTCATCTCATGCGTTTTGGGGGTATTTATTGACCTCAGTAGCGGGTATGGGGTGTAAAAAGTGGCGCTCTGTGAGTCTCTGTAAGCTTAATGAGATGCGGCGGTCTCACACAGAAGGCGCTCAACAAGCTGCTCCTGGAACTGCAGGAAGGCGAACGTTCCCGGGGCTTCTTGTAAATTGCGTATTACAGGTAGCGGTCTGAATAACGCCGGGCTCACATGGCTGTAGGTGGAATCTGCTTGCGGAGGCCCGCAGAGGATCCCAGCTGTGAGCCCGGCTGTGACCCTGCGTACGGCTGCGTAATGTACTGCACATAACTGCCTACTCACACAGGCGGTCATACGCAGTATATATATATTTTTTTGTTTGTATTTTCCGCACCGTCGCTTAGCGATGACGCGGGTACCCGCAGCCCGTATACAAGGTAGTTGCGTATGGGCTGCCGGTATATCCGCGACCATGGAGCACAATGGGCTCTATGTTGCGGATATCCGCGGTAAAATAGAACCTGCTGCGTTCTCTTTTCTGCGAGTGGATTACGCAATTCCGACCCACTAATGTGAGCGGAATTGGGTAATCCAATGCGATTGATCTGCGTATTACCGCGGATCAGAAGCATGCGGAATCCGTAATTCCTATCCGATCATGTGAGACCGACCTAAGGTAGATTGCTACCTTTTTTTCACGTGACCGGGGACCGCCCAACGAGGCCACCCGTCACTGCTCCAGGCTCTCGGTGACCGTTGGTCGCTGGGAGCAAGGAGATTTTAAATTTCCTGGGCTCCCCGACTCCTGCGCATGTGTCCGATGTTTTGCCGGCGGTCACATGCGCAGAATCCGGGAACGTTCACGGAAGAAGATTGTGTCGGGGCGCAAATACGGAGGCCTCCGGCAAAAAGTTTCATCTCCTCTCACCGATCGCATCAGTGAGGGGAGATGAACCTTCACCTTTTTTTTACTTTTACGTGATCGCCATTATCCATTGGATAACGGCGAACACGTGATCAGGAACCACTCACCGCGGCCCCCCGTGAAATCTCCAGGCTCTCGGCTAAGTTTTGTAGCCAGGAGCAGGGAGATTTTAAATTACCACGGCTTTTGCGCATGCACCTGCCATATTGGCGACGGGCGTGTGCGCAGAAGCTGGGGTAAGGTCCGCGGATAAATCCGCGGGCCTTAGGTACGTCATTTCATCCTCCCTCACGGATATGATCCGTGGGGGGAGATGAAACGCAAGTTTTTTAAACTTTTTTAAACTTTTTTTATTTAACTTTTTGCACTTTTTTTTTTTACTTTTTACCCCTTTTTTTATTTTTATTTTTTAACTTTTTGCACTTTTTTTTTACTTTACATGATCACTGTCATCCATTGGATGACAGTGATCATGTCCCCAGTGACATCCCTCTGCTCTTGGCTACACATGGCAGCCAAGAGCAGAGGGATTTTGAATTTCCCGGGGCTCGAGCCCCTCTGTGCACGCGCCGATGTCAATCATCGGGCGCGCATGCGCAGACCGGGATTTCGGGTCCCGGGACATCGGGACATCGCAGAGGACCGGGGGTGAGTATTTTCACCTCCCCTCATGGATCCGATCCATGAGGGGAGGTGAAACCTTACTTTTTTTTAACTTTTTCAACTTCTTCGCGATCGCCGCTATCTAATCGATAGCGGCGATCGCGGGGGGACCGCTCCCAGCGGTCCCCGGTAACACCTCCTGGCTCCTGGCTACCTTCAGGAGCCGGGAGCCAGGAGATTTTAAATTTGCCGGGGGCTCCTGGGCTTCTGCGCATGCGCGTGACGTCATCGTCTGGCGCGCATGCGCAGAAGGCCGCCGGCGGGTCTGGGAGGACGAGATCTCCGTGGGACACCGCCGACAAGCCGGGTAAGTAATTTCAGCTGCCCTGGTGGAGCCGATCCAGCAGGGCAGCTGAAGAACTAACTTTTTTTAGTTTTCTTTACTTTTTTGCGATCGGCGCTAGCCAATAGCGCCGATCGCAATGCCGGGGGGGACTGCCCGCATCCTGGGATGACAGCTCCATGCTGTCGGCTACCTGCGGGCACCGACAGCATGGAGCTGTCACGTCCTCAGGCAAGTGGGCATTAATCCAAAGAGGATGCATAAAACTACGTCCTCTAGGATTAAGGCCCACTTTCTGAGGACGTAGTTTCCCGATGGGGCAGTCGTTAAGGGGTTAAAAAAGCCACATGTATTTCAAAATGTTACCATTGCAAACTACAGAATGTCGCACAAAAAGAGAGCCTGTGCACAACTATGTCGACAGAAAAATAAAAGAGCTATTGCGCACAGAAGATGATGACAGAAAATTTTAAAAAATTAAATATCTTTGAAAAAAAGCAGTACAGCAGAAAAAAAAACAATATAAGTTTAGTATTGTAGTAATCATACTGACTAGGGATGAGCGAGTATACTCGCTAAGGCACTACTCGCTCGAGTAATGTGCCTTAGCCGAGTATCTCCCTGCTCGTCCCTAAAGATTCGGGGGCCGCCGCAGCTGACAGGTGAGTTGCGGCGGGGAGCAGGGGAGAGCGGGCGGGAGAGAGGGAGAGAGAGATTTCCCCTCCATTCCTCCCTGCTCTCCCCCGCAGCTCCCCGCCCCGCGGCGGCACCCGAATCTTTCAGGACGAGCGGGGAGATACTCGGCTAAGGCACATTACTCGAGCGAGTAGTGCCTTAGCGAGTATACTCGCTCATCCCTAATAATGACCCATAGAATAAACGTTTTTGTTGCAGTCTGTGCGCCGTAGAAAGATGGCAGAATTTCATTTTTTTTTCATTTCTCTTCACATTTTAAAAAAGTTTTTCAGTACATAATAAGGTATATTAAATAGTACCATTGAAAAATACAACTCGTACCGCATAAAACAAGCCCTCATACATCTGCGTTGATGGATAAATAAAGGAGTTACAATTTTTTAAGAAGGGGGAGGAAGAAACGAAAATGGAAAAACAAAAAAAGCTTGGTCACTAAGGGGTTAATTATTGTGACAACACTTTGTATTTTATCTGCGTGCTGTGACATTGCTGTACTCAATCTTTTCAAGACCTGACATTTTTATTTATTTATTTTTTTTCATCCTTACCTTCTAAGAGCCATCTAAGTAGTTAAATGGCTGCTATCAGAACTAGATCTATTCCTGGCTGTTGCCGGTGGGTGTCAGCTGTTGAACACTGCCAGCACCCGCTAGGTATGGAGCACCGTTGGCTCCCGAGTCCCCTCCATTCACCCTCATGTGTAATGACATAATCTATATTTAGGTTATGCGGTTGTGAAAAAAATTAATATTGCAGTGGTGGAAAATCACTGTGTGCATTTATATGTTCTGTGATACAAGTATATGAGGTGTAACGGTTGTAGCTGCACATAGAGGCGGGTATAGGCCACGGTTTGGTTTTTTTGATCCATATAAAAAAATAACAGTAATGCAGATTAAAAGTAACATTGGGGGCCATGTACAGGTTTTTCAGCAGTTTCCAGTACTCTTCTCTGCAGAAAACACTACACTATGTACAGTGCCTTGCAAAAGTATTCACTTTCTTGGTGTTTTGTTATGTTACAACCCAGAATTAACGTGGGTTTTAATTTAGAATTTATGTAATGGACCTGACAAAATGGCCCCAATTGTTTCAGTGCAATAAAAAAAAAAACAACAGACTGCAGCATGTTCTATTTTGCTGCACATTATGCACGAGAGAGACTATTGTTCTCTATGGGCGTGTAATGAATGTGCGTATGTGCAGCCTATATATGTAATGATGCAAAGCGACAGCATGGGTAATTTAAACAAAACAAAACAGGAGGACTGCGCATGACAACATGCATGAGATACGCTGGCATGCGCCACAGAATATCGCTGCCATACACAGTAATACGCTGGCTCCACAGCAGTAAAACCCTGCGTGACTCATGCAGGGTTTTACACATAGGGTTGTGTGAGCCCGGCTGTAGGCAGACAGCAGTCAGTAAGTGGCTAGAGGGTGGGTTAGGTGTGGCTAGCTGCAGTTCATGAATTTTGAGGTCTACTTCCTATAGGCTTTTGTGTCCAGCTACTATTAATTAAATACATGTTTTTCCCAAACTACTCCACAGATTTAAACACCACTGCCTGCATGACACTCCGCTGCCACTTCTCCTGGGTAACATGCTGCCCAACCCCCCCCCCCCCCCCCACGACCCAGTGTCCACAGCGCACACCAAACTGTTCCTGCCCAGCCTTCAGCTGCCCTCATGCCACGCCACCCTCATGTCTATTTATAAGTGCGTCTGCCAGAGGAACCGCAGGCACACACTGCAGAGGGTTGGCACAGCTAGGCAGCGACCCTCTTTAAAAGGGGCGGGGCGATAGTCCACAATGCTGTACATAAGCAATGAGAAATCCAATCCTGTGCCACCTCCATCTGGAGCTGCACACGTGGGCATAGCAATGGGGAACCTATGTGCCACACACTATTCATTCTGTCAAGGTGTCTGCATGCCCCAGTCAGACCGCGTTTTTTTATAAATAGTCACAGGCAGGTACAACTCCGCAATGGGAATTCCGTGTGCACCCACAGCATGGGTGGCTCCCTGGAACCCACCGGCTGTACATAAATGTATCCCATTGCAGTGCCCTGGACAGCAGAGCTAAAGTCAGATTAAATGCAGGTGGGCTTCGGCCCACACTGCATGCCCCAACCGGACCAGGGTTTTTAATTCATAGACACAGGCAGGTACAACTCCCTATTGTGAAGTCCCTGTGGACCGACAGCATGGGTGGGTGCCAGGAAGCCACCGGCGGTACATAAATATATCCCATTGCATTGCCCATCACAGCTGAGGTAATGTCATGATTAATGCAGGTGGGCTTCGGCCCACACTGCATGACCCAGTCAGACTGGGGTTCTTTAGAAGTGGACAGATGCAGTTACAACTCCCTGTGGATCCACAGCATGGGTGGGTGCCAGGAAGCCACCGGCGGTACATAAATATATCCCATTGCATTGCCCATCACAGCTGAGGTAATGTCATGTTTAATGCAGGTGGGCTTCGGCCCACACTGCATGCCCCAGTCAGACTGGGGTTCTTTAGAAGTGGACAGATGCAGTTACAACTCCCTGTGGACCCACAGCATGGGTGGGTGCCAGGAAGCCACCGGCGGTACATAAATATATCCCACTGCATTGCCCATCACAGCTGAGGTAATGTCATGTTTAATGCAGGTGGGCTTCGGCCCACACTGCATGCCCCAGTCAGACTGGGGTTCTTTAGAAGTGGACACATGCAGTTACAACTCCCCGTGGACCCACAGCATGAGTGGCTCCCTGGAACCCACCGGCGGTACATAAATATATCCCATTGCAGTACCCAACACAGCTGATGTAACGTCAGCTGTAATGCAGGTGGGCTAAAAATTAATTGGATTACACTGTAGGTGAGGGCCCCCAAAAATTGGTGTACCAACAGTACTAATGTACCTGAGAAAAATTGCCCATGCCCAACCAAGAGGGCAGGTGAAACCCATTAATCGCTTTGGTTAATGTGGCTTAATTGGTAACTAGGCCTGGAGGCAGCCCAGTAAAAATAAAAATTGGTTGAGGTGAAAGTTTCAATGCTTTAATGAGCATTGAAACGTATAAAAATTGTTTAGAAAAATTATATGACTGAGCCTTGTGGGCCTAAGAAAAATTGCCCGTTCGGCGTGATTATGTGAGGTTTCAGGAGGAGGAGCAGGAGGAGGAGGAGGAGGAGGAGGAATATTATACACAGATTGATGAAGCAAAAAGGTCCCCGTTTTTGATGGGGATAGAGAACGATGCTTCCATCCGCGGGTGCAGCCTATGTATTGCTTAGATATCGCTGCTGTCCGCTGGTGGAGAAGAGAAGTCTGGGGAAATCCAGGCTTTGTTCATCTTGATGAGTGTAAGCCTGTCGGCACTGTCGGTTGACAGGCCGGTACGCTTATCTGTGATGATTCCCCCAGCCGCACTAAACACCCTCTCTGACAAGACGCTAGCCGCAGGACAAGCAAGCACCTCCAGGGCATACAGCGCGAGTTCAGGCCACGTGTCCAGCTTCGACACCCAGTAGTTGTAGGTGGCAGAGGCGTCACGGAGGACGGTCGTGCGATCGGCTACGTACTCCCTCACCATCCTTTTACAGTGCTCCCGCCGACTCAGCCTTGACTGGGGAGCGGTGACACAGTCTTGCTGGGGAGCCATAAAGCTGTCAAGGGCCTTAGAGAGTGTTCCCCTGCCTGTGCTGTACATGCTGCCTGATCTCCGCGCCTCCCCTGCTACCTGGCCCTCGGAACTGCGCCTTCGGCCACTAGCGCTGTCGGATGGGAATTTTACCATCAGTTTGTCCGCCAGGGTCCTGTGGTATAGCATCACTCTCGAACCCCTTTCCTCTTCGGGTATGAGAGTGCAAAGGTTCTCCTTATACCGTGGGTCAAGCAGTGTGTACACCCAGTAATCCGTAGTGGCCAGAATGCGTGTAACGCGAGGGTCACGAGAAAAGCATCCTTACATGAAGTCAGCCATGTGTGCCAGGGTACCTGTACGCAACACATGGCTGTCCTCACTAGGAAGATCACTTTCAGGATCCTCCTCCTCCTCCTCCGGCCATACACGCTGAAAGGATGACAGGCAAGCAGGATGTGTACCCTCAGCAGTGGGCCAAGCTGTCTCTTCCCCCTCCTCCTCATCTTCCTCCTCCTCCTCCTCACCGCGCTGAGATATAGACAGGAGGGTGCTCTGACTATCCAGCCACATACTGTCTTCCCCCGGCTCTGTTTCCGAGCGCAAAGCGTCTGCCTTTATGCTTTGCAGGGAACTTCTCAAGAGGCATAGCAGAGGAATGGTGACGCTAATGATTGCAGCATCGCCGCTCACCACCTGGGTAGACTCCTCAAACTTTCCAAGGACCTGGCAGATGTCTGCCAACCAGGCCCACTCTTCTGAAAAGAATTGAGGAGGCTGACTCCCACTGCGCCGCCCATGTTGGAGTTGGTATTCCACTATAGCTCTACGCTGCTCATAGAGCCTGGCCAACATGTGGGGCGTAGAGTTCCACCGTGTGGGCACTTCGTACAGCAGTCGGTGCACTGGCAGATTAAACCAATGTTGCAGGGTGCGCAGGGTGCGCAGGGTGGCAGCGTCCGTGTGGGACTTGTGGAAATGTGCGCAGAGCTGGCGCACCTTTCCGAGCAGGTCTGACAAGCGTGGGTAGCTTTTCAGAAAGCGCTGAACCACCAAATTAAAGACGTGGGCCAGGCATGGCATGTGCGTGAGGCTGCCGAGCTGCAGAGCCGCCACCAGGTTACGGCCGTTGTCACACACGACCATGCCCGGTTGGAGGCTCAGTGGCGTAAGCCAGCGGTCGGTCTGCTCTGTCAGACCCTGCAGCAGTTCGTGGGCCTTGTGCCTCTTATCTCCTAAGCTGAGTAGTTTCAGCACGGCCTGCTGACGCTTGCCCACCGCTGTGCTGCCACGCCGCGCGACACCGACTGCTGGCGACGCGCTGCTGCTGCTGACACATCTTGATTGCGAGACAGAGGTTGCGTTGGGGGAGGAGGAGGAGGGTGCTTTAGTGGAGGAAGCATACACCGCCGCAGATACCAGCACCGAGCTGGGGCCCGCAATTCTGGGGGTGGGTAGGACGTGAGCGGTCCCAGGCTCTGACTCTGTCCCAGCCTCCACTAAATTCACCCAATGTGCCGTCAGGGAGATATGGTGGCCCTGCCCGCCTGTGCTTATCCACGTGTCCGTTGTTAAGTGGACCTTGGCAGTAACCGCGTTGGTGAGGGCGCGTATAATGTTGCGGGAGACGTGGTCGTGCAGGGCTGGGACGGCACATCGGGAAAAGTAGTGGCGACTGGGAACTGAGTAGCGCGGGGCCGCCGCCGCCATCATACTTTTGAAGGACTCTGTTTCCACAACCCTATACGGCAGCATCTCCAGGCTGATAAATTTGGCTATGTGCACGTTTAACGCTTGAGCGTGCGGGTGCGTGGCGGCGTACTTGCGCTTGCGCTCAAACACTTGCGCTAGCGACGGCTGGACGCTGCGCTGACAGACATTGCTGGGTGGGGCCGAGGACAGCGGAGGTGAGGGTGTGGGTGCATGCCAGGAAACGGTAGTGCCTGTGTCCTGAGAGCGGGGTTGGATCTCAGTGGCGGTTGGAGCACAGGGGGAGAGGCAGCGGTGCAAACCGGAGGCGGTGAACGGCCTTCGTCCCACCTTGTGGGGTGCTTGGCCATCATATGTCTGCGCATGCTGGTGGTGGTGACTCCCCGGCTGATCTTGGTGCGACAAAGGTTGCACACCACTGTTCGTCGGTCGTCTGCACTCTCAGTGAAAAACTGCCAGACCTTTGAGCACCTCGGCCTCTGCAGGGTGGCATGGCGCGAGGGGGCGCTTTGGGAAACAGTTGGTGGATTATTCGGTCTGGCCCTGCCTCTACCCCTGGACACTGCACTGCCTCTTGCAACCTGCCCTGCTGCTGCACTTGCCTCCCCCTCTGAAGACCTGTCCTGAGTAGGCGTAGCAAACCAGGTGGGGTCAGTCACCTCATTGTCCTGCTGCTCTTCCTCTGAATCCTCTGTGCGCTCCTCCCTCGGACTTACTGCCCTTACTACTACCTCACTGATAGACAACTGTGTCTCAACGTCATCGTCCCCCTCACCCACTGAAAGGTCTAGACACAGTTGCCGGAAGTCCCCAGCCTCATCCCCCGGACCCCAGGAACTTTCCAATGGTTGGGCATCAGTCACGATAAACTTCTCTGGTGGGAGAGGAACCACTGGTGCCCAATCTGAGCAGGGGCCCGAGAACAGTTTCTGGGAGTCTGCCCTCTCCTCAGAATGTGTCATTGTAATGGAGTGAGGAGGCTGGGAGGAAGGAGGAGCAGCAGCCAGAGGATTCTGAGTTGCAGCAGTGGACGGCGCAGAACTGTGGGTGGACGATAGATTCCTGGAAGCACTTTCTGCCATCCACGACAGGACCTGCTCACACTGCTCATTTTCTAATAAAGGTCTACCGCGTGGACCCATTAATTGTGCGATGAATGTGGGGACGCCAGAAACGTGCCTCTCTCCTCATCCCGCAGCAGTCGGCTGCGATACACCTGGATCAGGAGCTCGGCCTGTGCCCACACCCTGACTTGGGCCTCCGCGTCCTCGGCCGCGTCCACATCCTCTAGGCCTACCCCTACCCCTCAGCATGCTGTATTACCAGTAATGCAGAAACAGAACGCTGTAATTAAATGTGCCGCTTATTGGCCTGTGGTTGGAGGCTGACATCGCTTACGGAACGCCAGGAAATAATTTTGCGCAAGCCTGCTGTAACACTTAGCTGGCTGCGTATGAATTTGGAGAACTACTACACCCAGCACAGACCCAGAACACTGAGGACACTCACAGGCAGCCCAAATAGATTTTTTTCCCAAAATTTTTTTGCAAAGGCCCACTGCCTATATTCAATCAATATGTCTTCTGTCCCTGCCTAGGCGCTTCTGGCCCTGGAGTATGTCAAAGAACTGCAGAGTGTTGCACTGTGGACTGCAATACAGCAGTGATTTCACAGCCCAGACAGAGCCAGGAAATAATTTTGCGCAAGCCTGCTGTAACACTTAGCTGGCTGCGTATGAATTTGGAGAACTACTACAGCCAGCACAGACCCAGAACACTGAGGACAGTCACAGGCAGCCCAGATAGATTTTTTTCCCAAAATTTTTTTGCAAAGGCCCACTGCCTATATTCAATCAATATGTCTTCTGTCCCTGCCTAGGCGCTTCTGGCCCTGGAGTATGTCAAAGAACTGCAGAGTGTTGCACTGTGGACTGCAATACAGCGGTGATTTCACAGCCCAGACAGAGCCAGGAAATAATTTTGCGCAAGCCTGCTGTAACACTTAACTGGCTGCGTATGAATTTGGAGAACTACTACACCCAGCACAGACCCAGAACACTGAGGACAGTCACAGGCAGCCCAGATAGATTTTTTTCCCCAAATTTTTTTGCAAAGGCCCACTGCCTATATTCAATCAATATGTCTTCTGTCCCTGCCTAGGCGCTTCTGGCCCTGGAGTATGTCAAAGAACTGCAGAGTGTTGCACTGTGGACTGCAATATAGCAGTGATTTCACAGCCCAGACAGAGCCAGGAAATAATTTTGCGTAAGCCTGCTGTAACACTTAGCTGGCTGCGTATGAATTTGGAGAACTACTACACCCAGCACAGACCCAGAACACTGAGGACAATCACAGGCAGCCCAGATAGATTTTTTTCCCCAAATTTTTTTGCAAAGGCCCACTGCCTATATTCAATCAATATGTCTTCTGTCCCTGCCTAGGCGCTTCTGGTCCTAAAGTATGTCAAAGAACTGCAGAGTGTTGCACTGTGGACTGCAATACAGCGGTGATTTCACAGCCCAGACAGAGCCAGGAAATAATTTTGCGCAAGCCTGCTGTAACACTTAGCTGGCTGCGTATGAATTTGGAGAACTACTACACCCAGCACAGACCCAGAACACTGAGGACAGTCACAGGCAGCCCAGATAGATTTTTTTCCCCAAATTTTTTTGCAAAGTCCCACTGCCTATATTCAATCAATATGTCTTCTGTCCCTGCCTAAGCGCTTCTGGCCCTGGAGTATTACTGCAGGGCGCAATGCTCTGCACGGCCGATATACCAAAAAAAAAAAAAGTGCAACACTGCAAAAAGCAGCCTCCACAGTACTGCACACGGTTAGATGTGGCCCTAAGAAGGACCGTTGGGGTTCTTGAAGCCTAAAATACTCCTAACACTCTCCCTATTGCAGCTCCAACAAGATAGCACTTTCCCTCCTCTATGTCAGAACGCATCTGTGGCGAGCCGCAGGTGGGGCCGATTTTTATACTCGGGTGACACCTGATCTCGCCAGCCACTCACTGCAGGGGGGTGGTATAGGGCTTGAACGTCGCAGGGGGAAGTTGTAATGCCTTCCCTGTCTTTCAATTGGCCAGAAAAGCGCGCTAACGTCTCAGAGATGAAAGTGAAAGTAACCCGAACATCGCGTGGTACTCGTTGCGAGTAACGAGCATCTCGAACACGCTAATACTCGAACGAGTATCAAGCTCGGACGAGTACGTTCGCTCATCTCTAGTCACTACCTTGTGCTGCTCTCTGAGGGCTGTGAAAAGATCATGGTAAAGTCTCTTTAACTTCAGAAGTCACATACTTTGTTGAATACAGTCCTCATGTGTGCGATCAGTGTCACATGATCTGTGACACGATGTCAGTATAGCTACTGTGCTTCCCCCAAAATAAGCGCTACCCCACTTTTCGGGGGAGGCTTGAAATATAAGCCCTCCACTGAAAATAAGACCCAGCTAAACTACATGGGAAAAAAAACTGCGATACTCACCTGGCCCACGGGCTTTGCGTCCCTCGCACTGGTTTCCTGTGATGCTGCAATCATGCGGTTCGATCATTCACCACAGCCATTCAGTGAATGACATGGGTGCGATTGGCTGAGCTGGTGATCCAATCACAGCACTCACTTTCTGGAGGGGGAGTATTCAAAGCCCATATCCCCCCCCCCCCCACACACACACACACACACAAAATTAAAAATCACAGACCGGATAAGGAGGGCATTAATGAGAAATTCAACAAAGACACCAACAATAGGTCTGAAGGAGTGGGAAAGATCCACAGCATAGATGGAAGTATCAGTCCATAAGAACACTATAAGCTGGGCACTCCACAAAGCAGGGCTTTATAGAAGAGTGGCCAGAAATATGTAATTACCTAAAGAAAAACACATAAAAATAAATTGGGCATTCGCCAAACTGCATTTGACAAACTCCCCATCACATGTAAGAAGATTCTCTTGTCAGAAGGTAGAGTGTGGTGGGGTTGGGAGGAGTGGGAAGGGAGAGCATATAAGAAGACAACTGCTGAAGTCCAATGCAAATTGTTGGAACTGAACAACAATAAGAGAAGAGCAAGTTTGTCCTCCTGGTGTGGGGCAAGGAGCAAGTGCAAGCTGTACTGAGGACTTGATGAACTTAAGGCCTCCTTCCCACGAACTGATTTACGCCGCTTAATTCGCGGCGAAAATCCGCTGCGTTGCCCGCTGCTATTAGGTTCTATTGAACCTAATAGCACAATGCTCACGATGCGGAATTCCACCGCGGAATTCCGCACCGTGAAATCTCCCGTCCTTACCCGCGGCATGCTCTATTTGCGCGGGTGTACGCGCTGACGGCTTCCATTGCAGTCAATGGAAGCCGTCCGTTCACGCTATCTCCTGCTGTAACACAGCGGAAGATAGCGTGAAAACGCTTTCCCGCCTACCTCCGCCGCGTCATATGACGCGGCCGGCGCGTCACGTGACACGGCCGGCCGCGTCATGTGACGCGGTGGGCGTGTCACATGATGCGGCGGCAGTGGGCGGGGAAGCATCTTCACGCTATCTTCCGCTGGTAAGTATAGGGTCTCTGGGGGGCGCCGTGACGGGCTTCACCGCGGAATATTCCGCGGCGGAGCCCGTCACACTCGTGTGAAGCCAGCCTAGGGCTAGAGGTCCTAGCAGAGGGCCTGAGTGAATAATAAAGGAGTCGGTATGGCTATATTGCTAAGTGTGGGCCTGAAACATGTGATCTGGGAGCTGACTGAGAAGTGCCGTATGAGAAGTGGGCCTATCAGTATTCCAAGTGTGGTGCATCCTGGATGGTTACGGATTGAAATCAGCAACAGAAGGTCTCAGTTTGCAGTACAGATGGATAGATGGAGGCAAGTAGCATAGTCAGAAAAGAAGCCAGGGGTGAGCAACGAGAGGTCTCAGTAGGATCGTAGAGGAGCAGGTAGAAATAGAGCTTGATCAAGGCTTGAAGCACAATAATCACACAATGCATGAAGGGACAGGGAGGCTGGAACTAAACTGTCAGGAACACAGAACAAAGCTAGGTATGCAGGGGAACTTGTCCAAAGCCTGGATGGTTCACTGGAGAGAGCTGTCAGCTGAAGTGCAAGAGGTCCCAGGTTTGAGTCCTGACACCTGAGATGTGGCATGTTATGCAATCTTCTTATTAGACTGCACTGTGTAGACTAGAAAGTGTAAGGAATGGTGTAGTGGGAGCCTTTGAGGAAGTCAGGGTCCTAAAATGGAAGTTTGTGTGGAAGCAAGCGTGAGTGAAGTCGGAGTTTTCCTTCCAAGGTAGACTGCTGGATGTGGTTGTGAAATGGCATTTAGGGACCAAACCAGTATAAGACTGGAATAAAATCCTTGCAACACTTTCTATGCCATCATATTTTATGTTTAGTGAAGTGGAACCATTACAATTTTATTTAGTCTTTGATTATCCACTTTCTGAAAAGGTAAACCTCTTTGTTGCGTCCTCCGGACGTGCAACCTCAAAAACGCAAACAAACGGCACAACTGTGCAAAGGAAACATAAAACTATGGGGAATTCTCTCCCTATAGTCCCCTAACCCGGGAGGGGGCCCTGCCTACTCGGCGGACCGATCGCTCTGACAAGTGCGAGGCCGCACGCATGCCTGGGCCACTGACAAGTCCCTATCAGGGAGCCCTAGCACAAAAGAAAGGCGAAGCAGAAAACCAAACAAAATAGAAAAGGACTTAGCTAGCATGGAGAGCTTCAGCCAAGATGTGCTCCTCCGTCGCTGTCCAAAGGCAACTGAAGTATTGACCAGCACAGGAGATAATGCTGGCACTGTTTAAGTAGGAGCCAGGCTACTCAGCACCAGGTGCTGACTGACATTACTCCTGCAGCTACCACACCCCTCAGCTCCAGGAGAAGCAAGGGCACACCCAGAACCTGCTCTGGCCTGCAAGCAAGGTGCAGGCCTCAGGACGGCTGCAACAGTACTTCCCCTTCTAAAAGGTGCCCCAGTACCCTTAGGACCAGGACGACCAGGGTTAGATCTGTGAAAAATTTTTAACAGCCGATCTGCATGAACATCCGCTGCAGGAACCCATGACCTCTTTTCTGGGCCATACCCGCGCCAGTGCACCAGGTACTGCAGGGAATTCCTGACTCGACGGGAGTCAAGAATACGACTTATTACAAACTGCTCCTCCCCATCCACTAGCATAGGAGCCGGGGGTGGTGAGTCATTCCCAGAATCGATGAATCTTTTGAGCAGAGATTTATGGAACACATTGTTAATCTTCATCGTGCTGGGAATTTCTAACCGGTAGGCCACCGCGTTAATCTTCTCAATTATTTTAAACGGACTGATAAATCGCGGGCCCAGTTTAGCAGATGGTTGTTTGAGTTTTATATTTCTGGTAGACAACCACACCAAGTCTCCAACACAGAATCCCGCCCCCTCAGAGCGGTGACTGTCTGCAACTCGTTTGCTGCGCCGAACGGATTGCTGTAAATTTTTCTGGACCTCCGCCCACCCGGCCTCAATATCGGAACAAAACTCATATGCTCCTGGTACCTCCGAAACCCTCTTGGAAAGGGGGCCAAAACATGGGTGAAATTCGTAGTTACAGAAGAACGGTGAAGTCCCCGTAGCCTCCAGTGGTCTATTGTTTAGAGCAAACTCGGCTAGTGGTAAGAACTTCGACCAGTCCTCCTGATTTTCCGAGGCATAACAACGTAAATACTGCTCCAGGTTCTGATTACACCTCTCAGTTTGTCCATTGGTCTCAGGATGGTATGCCGAGGAAAACGAAAGCTGGACACCCAAAAGAGAGCAGACTATTCGCTAAAAGCTAGAAACAAATTGTACACCGCGATCGGAGACTATATTCTCTGGCAAACCATGTAGTCTAACGATGTGGCAAATGAACAAACTCGCCAACGTCTTGGCATTAGGTAAGTTGGGGAGTGCCACAAAATGGCACATTTTACTAAACCGATCCACTACCACCCACACAACAGTGTTGCCCTCGGAAAGTGGTAAATCCGTAATGAAGTCCATGGACAAATGCGTCCATGGTCTCTTAGGAATAGGCAGCGGCAATAACATACCGGCTGGCCGACTGCGGGATGACTTGGTTCTGGCACACACCTCACATGACGAAACAAAACTGAACGTATCCCGTCGTAATGATGGCCACCAATATGTTCTAGAGAGTAACTTATGGGTATTATTAATCCCCGGATGCCCAGCCAACA
Source organism: Eleutherodactylus coqui (assembly GCF_035609145.1). Lineage (NCBI taxonomy): Eukaryota > Metazoa > Chordata > Amphibia > Anura > Eleutherodactylidae > Eleutherodactylus > Eleutherodactylus coqui. The sequence continues at coordinate 191,309,579 of NC_089842.1, forward strand.
CCGAACTGTGAATCTCGGCCAGCACCTGTAACCTTAGATGAACAGGAACAAAAAGCTTCCCAGCCGGAAGCTTTGACGGGCCCAAATTTTGTGCTTTACGGACTTGCTCCTCTAACTCTAATGACACTGCCGACACCACCACCCCTTCAGACAGGATAGAGGCAGGAGGTTCCTCAGAAACTACTGGAAGAAAACTTCTGGAAAGAGCATTGGCCTTCACATTCTTCCAGCCTGGACGATATGTAACTAAAAAATTGAAACGGGAAAAGAAAAGCAACCAGAGTGCCTGTCTGGCATTAAGTCTCTTGGCAGATTCCAGATATATGAGGTTTTTGTGATCCGTGAAAACCGTTACTTTGTGTCGCGCCCCCTCTAGAAAATGACGCCACTCCTCGAATGCACATTTAATCGCCAGCAATTTGCTGTCCCCAATGTCATAATTTCGCTCTGAAGACAAAAATTTACGGGAGAAGAATGCACATGGGCGGAGATCTTGCAATGTCTCCGTTCCCTGAGATAGAACTGCTCCAACTCCCACCTCTGAAGCATTGACCTCAATAATAAAGGGCCTGGAAGAATCTGGCTGCACCAGAACTGAAGCAGTAGCAAAACACCTCTTCAATCTCTGAAATGACTGCATAGCTTCCGTCGACCATTTAGTAGGAAAGCACCCCTTCTTAGTCATATCAGTAAGAGGTTTAACTATCACCGAAAAATTTCTAATGAATCTATGGTAATAGTTGGCGAACCCCAAGAACCTTTGTAAGGCTTTCACATTTTCTGGTAGGACCCAATCCTACACCGCTCGGACCTTCTCAGGATCCATCTTGAACCTTCGAGGGTAATTATATGCCCCAAAAATGTGATCTCTTGTACAGCAAACACACACTTTTCTCTTTTGGCGAACAAACAATTCTCACGCAAAGCTTGGAGGACCTGGCGAACATGAGAAACATGGGACTCAAAATCCAGAGAGAAGATCAAAATATCATCCAAGTATACTAGAACAAATCTGCCCACAAACTGAGAGAGAACCTCATTGATCAAGGACTGGAATACCGCAGGGGCATTAGTGAGACCAAAAGGCATCACCAGACTCTCAAAATGCTCCTCTGGGGTATTAAACGCAGTCTTCCACTCGTCCCCCTCCTTAATCCGGATTAAATTATATTAAGTTATATATAAGGAAGAAAACAATTTGATAAATACGGTTATAATATATAATATGGTACTTTTTGGCAAAAAAAATATACATATTTAAAACACTTTCATGTAATTAAGTAATTCTATATATACACATGCAGATGTATGAAAAATAAAATACTCACAGCAGTAGTACCTTGTATAGTAGATTCATTTTTACATGGAGACTCTTCGTTCCCCATGCTGACATTGAACTCCAAGAACAATGACTCCACACAGATGAGGTGGAATCAGAAACCAAGTTTATTTCATTTGTTGGGTTCATCCATTTTAAACTTCTGGAAGGTATAAAAGAGAACAGGGAGGCAGGTACAGTATTAATGAGATAGACTCATGTTTAAGGTCAGGATTTATAAAGGAAACATATACTTGCTATTCAAGATTGTCAGAAATGTATAAGAAATAGCAGCTATAAGAGATCTGTTATACAACACAGTCTTCAAGGGGTCACTGTGAGAAGTTTAAATACATCAAAAATATATCAAGATCCTGGTCCCCAATGAAAGACCTGCAATAAGGCTCCTATCTAGTATGTATCATTTATAATACTGGTTCCTCTTATGTGGCAGAGGGGCATTAGCCCTCCTCAGATATCATTGCAGCTGTAACCTTGGCATCCCCATTAGCAGCATTCTATAGTATATTGCAAGATTGAGGCACCCTTCTTCCATTTTCTTCCATTGTTCATGGCAACAATTTAGAAAGCTGCTTCATTTTTAAAGCAATTCTGCAAACTTAAATACCAAGTCGAATTGTTTACTATGGGCATTTTTTTTAACTTTTAGCTCACACTAGGACTGATCCATCTTCCTGCCTTTTTTACATTGTCTCTAATGCAGTTACAAAATAACTAGCGCAAAGCTTGCATTTTATAACTGCATGGTTTTGAAGATTTAAGACTTTTGGTACAAGTATTGAAGAAAAAGTACAGTAAAAAGGCAATAGACTGGTACAAGATATTGACCATTTATATGTATATATACTGTTGCACCAGAACTGATAGATCTATGTAGCTGTCTAAAGTGGATATTATATAAACTATTGACTACAGAAACTATAATGGGTCTGAATTTTTGTATATACACCCTATAAGCAGTTATTAAAAATATATTCAGAAACACTTCTAGAGAGAGTAAATGACATCTTCATGTTCATTTCAGTGTTTTATATTCTAGAGAGACTTTTCCGTTTTATAGGCTGCATCAAACTATATTAGCAATGCTCTAGAAAAAGACATTGTTCATATTTCTATGTGTTAGTGACAACATCACTCACCAATGCAGGGCGATCTCTCATCTGAAACCATCGTGCAAAATTAATAAATTCATGATTGTTATTTCTCCTAGTCAAACTGCATATTGCAAGAGCTAAGCTTCACTGGAGTGACTAAACCAAGGGATTTCACTTCTCTAACCTGTAAGCTAGGAAGCTTAAGGAAGGTGTCGCCTGACCCAAAATGTATTCTAAGCTGTAATAAGCAAAGTTTTCTCATCATGACTAATGCATCCATGGTGCAAGTGCCTTGTAGTCTGTAGCTTAGATTTAATGAGGGCATTCAACCTAATGCACTATATAGGGGCATATATAGGCCCTGACTACTATGATGTTCAAAAGTCCAGCATTAGTTATAAAAATGTTGAGATTTTATGTATAACCTTCTATTAACAAGGCCATTATATGCCCTGATGATCAACCTATTTTTCAGTTTTTTTTCATTGTCTCATACCTAGAGCTATAAGCTTTTACTTTTTCCATCAATGTAGCCATATGGGGGCTCGTGTTTTGTGAGACAAATGTATTTTTTAATGGCATCCTTTTTGGGTACATATAATGTGTTGTATAACTTGAGAGGTTGGATTGAAAAAAAAAAGAAATTCCACCATTTGTTTTATTTCATTTTTACCTGATTCAGCATGCAGAATAAATAATAGGAAACCATTATTCCCTGGGTCAGCACGATTCCGGCAATACCAGTTTTTTCATGTTTAGTTAGTTTTGTACACTAAAAGCACATTATTTTTTTTAAAGTTTTGCTTGTGTGTCGACACATTGCAAAAGTCATAATATTTTTATTTTTCTATCAGGTCTATGAAGGCCTGCAAGATGCAACCTGGTGATCAAGACCAAAGGATGGGCGATTTTATATTAATGACTTACTTATTTTTTTATATTGTACTTTGTAGTCTACTATTACTGTATATGGGCAACTTTTAACATGTTCCAATGTTTTTCTTTGCAGTATCATTCAGTTTTAGGGCTCAGTCAAACAAGTGTTTTTGTGCATACATTTAGGTGCGGGAAACGCCTTCTCAAAACGCATGTCACATCCAGGGGTTTCACCTTGTTGTCAATGGGGCTAGTGGCAGCATCGCCGGCCCAAGTGAAAACATACGGAGAAGATTGTGATCCTCTGCCACAGCTGTGACAGCTGTGGCAGGGAATGCCTTATCTCTGAACACTGTGACAGCACTGTCACAGTGTTCAGTGACAAGGGGACTCCCTGCGGGGAAGAAAAATTCCCCTGCCACCCCATTGAAAGCATATAGATGAAGGCAACCCCTGCAGGGATTTTCGGGGAAATAAGCCCTTCCCTGCAAATGAGCCCTAGCTGCAGAAAAAAAACATCGTCATTTGATAAGTGCTGTCATCTCCAGCATCTTCTTCCAGGTCACCGCACTGCTATTTTTCTGGCCGGGTATTGAAAAATCCCCACCTCCTGAAAGCGCTGACTCTGATTGGCTAAGTGAGGTGACCAATCAGAGGCAGCGCTCAGCTATTCATTGAATGACAGCTGAACGCTGTCTCTGATTGGCTCAGCCAATCAGAGGCAGAACTTTCTAGAGGCAAGGATTTTTCAATCCTCAGGCCCCAAGAATACCGAAGAAGAGTGTCGGGGACTGGGGAGAAGAGCCAGACAGCACTTCTAGGTGAGTTAACATTTTATTTTTCTACAGTTGTGGATGATTTTCGGGATAGGGCTTATATTTCAAGCCCCTTCTGAAAATCATCATTTCAGGGGTTGCCTTCATCCCATTGCTTTCAATAAGGCGGCAGCAGCGCCGGCTCCATTGAAAGCAATGGGATAGCAGTGGCCCTGGCCCTGAGGCAGCAAAGCATCACTAAACCATGAAGTTCTCTCCGACATGCTTCACAGTTGGGATGAGGGTTTGACATTGGCATGTATCGTTCTTTTCCCTTCAAACAGCATTGTGCATTTGTCTTAAAAAGTTCCACATTTGTTTCCTCTATCCATAGAACATTTTCCCAGAAGCATAATGGAACATCCAGGTGGTCTCAGGCAAAATTGAGACAGCCTGCAATGTTTTTTTTTTACAGCACCGCTTCTTATGCGGTGTTCTTCAATGAACACCAAACTTCTTCTGTATGTGTTCAGATGAACAAATGTTTTTGCAGTTTGTAAAGTCTCCTGCTGTTACCCTTGGGCTGCTTTTCACCTCTTTCAAGATTGCCGTCTTGCAGTCTTAAAGTGATCTTAACTGGAAAGTAGCAACAGTGCTGAATTTTCTCCATTTGTGGATAATTTTATGATGTAGGGTTTTAGTAATGATTTTATAGCCTTTTCTAGCTTCATGCTTCTCTATAATAGCTTTTCTAAGGTCTTCTAAAAAACCTCTACAACATGAAAGTGAAAAAAAATATCATCTTTATTAGTGCAAAATAAAAAAATTGAATTAAAAAAAAAAGACAGATGCAAACGCAAAACAACAGAGGAGGCAACCCACACATAAGAGTTACACGGGTTATAACTAGAGATGAGCGAGCGTACTCGCTAAGGCAAACTACTCGAGCGAGTAGTGCCTTATGCGAGTACCTGCCTGCTCATTTCTAAAGATTTGGGTGACGGCGGGGGAGAGCGGAGAGTTGCGGAAGTGAGGAGGGGGGAGAGAGTGAGAGAAAGAGATCTCCCTTCCGTTCCTCCCCGCTCTCCCCCGCAGCTCCCCGCCAACCGCCGGCACCCGAATCTTTAGAGACGAGCGGGCAGGTACTTGCATAAGGCACTACTCGCTCGAGTAGTTTGCCTTAGCGAGTACGCTCGCTCATCTCTAGTTATAACCACTATATATCAGGTCTGCTAAAATGACAGTGCAGAGTATAAAGACAAAAGGCGGGGCATTTTCAATGGAATTTGGCAAATAGGGCAAACGTAAAAAGAAGCAACCAAGGCATACAAAAGCATTATAAAGTCGATCAAACAAACGCATTTTTGACATCCCTTGTGGAACGAAATAAATATCAGAATAAAGTTTATTTAAAAAATAAAAAATATACACGCAGTTGAAAAAAATAAGACCATGTTTTGTTTTATTTTGTAGGAGAGAAATAAAACCACACATGGCATCACTGCAATCATCATGATACATATAATTGCCTCCACATGTCACTGAACAAAACACAATATACTAATATCTGAGTGTGGCTGTATTCTAAAAGCCCCTTTACACGCAACGGTTATCGCTCAAAATTCATCCAAGTTGTTGAAAATGAGCGATAATTGTTACATGTAATCGTGGGCATCGTACACTTTTCGTTTGAGCGATGGATTCTGGTTCACTAAAAAAACAATGGTTCAGCCACTGAAAGACTGAACAAATACATTCCATTTGAATGCATTTCACTCATCTTTCAAATGACTGCATGATGTTCTCCTCACTGCAGGTTTACACTAGCCACAAAGAGAACAATGCAATCTGCCAGCAGCTGGAGGAGAAACATGGGTGTGTGTTTGAACACAGGCTGGGCTCTGCAAACGACTCCTGGAGGTCTTTTTACATGCAAATGATGATAAAGTGTTAATGACCATTAAAGCCATTAACACTTTATACAAATAGATCGCTAAATCTTTCAATCTTTCATTCATTTGAAATATTATCTTTGCATGTAAAAGAACCTTAAGTGCGCTGTTTCTTAAGTGTGTAATTTGGGATTAGTGACTTTGTATTCAGGGACTTTGGCAAAATCACTTGTATTTATTTACTGCTTATCTGTTTAACTTTTTACATATATTATATCTAATTTATCTGTATGATCCCGATTTAGAATGTGCTCCATGATTAACAATACAGTCCAGTGTACATCTTGTGCCATGTATGTGGTCCATGAACAGCTGTTCAAGGGTGCATACTGCTGTAAGAAATGTTAGTGCATTGCGCATTTCGAAGCCCAGGTCCTAGTTCTAAATGCGCGGCTTGCAACACTAAGATCCATTGGCAACATGGAAAGGAGTTTGCTGTTCACTCAGATGGTAGATGTGGGGTGGATGGTAGTGTGCGAGAGCAGAATGGTCAGGCAGCTAGCTGGTGACAGTTAGGAGGGGTAGAGGTAAGAAATCAATGGAGGCTACTCCTCAACTGGCACACCTCATCAAGTTTGCAAAGTTGGCAGATGAGAGAAAAACTATTACAGAGTTAGCACTGCTGCAGCATTACATGGCCTTTCACTACCAGGGGAAGGTCTCCTCTACTAAAAATGGACATAGGAGCGCAGGGCAGGCTAGACATGTCCCGGTAGGAGGAGACTAGAGATGAGCGAGCATACTCGTCCGAGCTTGATGCTCGTTCGAGTACTAGGGTGCTCGAGATGCTCATTACTCGAGACGAGCACCACGCGGTACTCGTCTCGATTAAACGAGCACTGACCATTGAATTCTGCCGGCTGCCAGCGAGCGCGGGATGAATTGTCGGGAAGGGCTTAAAGATATAAGCCCTTCCCTGCAATTCATCCAGAAATGTGTAAAAATAAAAAAATATATATACTCACCTTGTCCCGGCAGAACGATGTTAGCCCATTGAATTCAATGGAGCCGGCAATACAGCCGGCTCCATTGAAAGCAATGGGCTGCCGGCGATCGCGGGATGAATTGTCGGAAAGGGCTTAAATATATAAGCCCTTCCCTGCAATTCATCCAGAAATGTGTAAAAATAAAAAAAATATATATACTTACCTGGTCCCGGCAGACGGAGGTCAGCGCGGCCGGCGGCAGTCCTCCTGAACTGCTCTGAACAGCTGTGAGTAGTATTCAGCAGCCGGGGATTTAAAATCCCCGCCTGCTGAATGAGCTGCCTCTGATTGGTCACAGCCTGACCAATCAGAGGCAGATCTCACTCACACACCCATTCATGAATTCATGAATGGGTGAGTGACTGCTGCCTCTCATTGGCTCAGCGCAGGGACCAGCGCACGCCCCGGCCCGCCTCCCCCCATTACAAAAAGTGCAGAGGGGTGGAGAGGAGGCAGAGAGGGGGTGGGAGCTCAGTTCCTGCTCCTGGCTCTTCCATCCTCCCCCCCCCCCCTGCACACGAGGACAACGTATATCGGCTCGGCATGAAAACCGAGCCGATATACGTTCGTCTGAATGTAGCCCCACATAGATGATTGGCAATGTTTACCTGTGCGTATTTAGGATTTACTCAGACCCTGCTGTATCAAAGTGTTACAATTTTAAAAAAATGCTACATTTTGACGCCATATTGCAGTAAAATGCTACAATGTCTGAATAAGTCTTAACACTACAATCCAAATATTGCTCACATAGTAGCCTGAAGAATTCTGTTAGATAGCGGCAGTGGGAGGAAAAGAATCTGAACAGGGATCTCCAGAATCAGATGAATGGGCTGAGAAAAGTTCAACATGCATTAACAGTAAGGGCTTATTCACAGGAGCATACGGTATATTGGCTGATATACGCTACCATGTGAGATCCCACTTCTTGTTTATAATGCAAGTAGGTGAGACAGGGCGGAGCTAAGCTCCCACCCCCTCCCAGCCCCTGGTCCGCAGCCAGCAATAGGAGGAGGGAGAACACAGCTCAGATGGTAGTGTGTATCATCCGGCCGCCGATATATGCTTGTGTGAATAAGCGCTAAGGCTGTATTCACATGGGGTAGTGTGGTTCGAGAAAAAACTCACTAAGGGCTTATTCAGACAACCGTATATCGGCTGGGTTTTCATGCCGAGCCGATATACGATGTCCTTGTCTGCAGGGGGGGGGGATGGAATAGCCAGGAGCAGGAACTGAGCTCCCGCCCCCTTGCCACTATTTGAAATGGGAGGGGCAGGGGCGGAGCTAAGTCACAGCCTGTAGCTCCACCCCACCCCTCCCATTGCAAATAGTGGCGAGGGGCGGGAGCTTAGTTCCTGCTCCTGGCTCTTCCATCCCATCCCATCCCCCTGCCTCCAGACAAGGACATTGGATATCGGCTCGGAGTGAAAACATAGCCGATATGCGGTCGTCTGAATAAGCTCTAAAAGCTGGATAAGCAGAACATGTGCATTTTTGCTAATCCAGTATTATTACATCCAAATTACTCCATGTGAATATATAGTATAAGTATATTTAAAAATATGGCAGAAACTTGTGATTGAAAAAGTTCTGTGATTTCAGGGTTATAATTGGAATACATTTGTACAGTGTGTTTTGAATGTGGTAAAAACTGCACCAAAAACCACATGCATTTTCACTGCATTTGCAGTTTAGCATACGCAGCAAGTATACTCGTACCTGCATATGTTAAAGCCCTGTAGCCTATATTGCTGCATATTAGGCACCAAAATAGAACATGCGGCTTTTTTTTTCACATGAAAAAAGCCCCGCAGGTGTGAGTGGCCCAATGGAAATCAACGGGCTTTTAAATACTGCCTGCGTATTACACATGACATACACCCCGTGAATGAGCCCTAATGTGTGTTATGTGGACCCATGGTGCATCCTAATTTTCATTGCTTGGAATGAACAATATTGAATGGTTATGAAAAGTTATACAATAACAGAAATCACTAAATTACTATTTTTCAGTAACTATATGGCCTGAAAACAAACGCTGCTGCCTCTGTTAAAAAAAAAAAAAGGAAAAAAACCCTTTTATATCTATTTACTGTATGTTTTACTTACTGCTGGACTTTGCATCGACACTATTTTATATTACACAGTCTCAAAAGTTCTTAGGTTTCTGTATGTCTATGAATGAAGTACGGTGCTTTCATACAGGTGAAATTTTAAGTGATGTGGAAACCTCTGCACCAAAATCCACATAGAGAGCATGGAGATGTTGTTGCGGAATAGGAAATGGCTTATTTCTGCATCGATATCCGTGCAGATCTCTGCAGCAACAAATTCCACCTGTATGAAAGAACCCTTATTATTTTCATGGTTCTCCCCTGATGGCAGCATGGACTTCCTGCTCTTCAGATCATTTGGTGTGAGGTCAGGTGTTAGGGGAAGACTCATTTTCATCAGCTCAGCTGTGGTAAGGCTACGGCATAAACTTCTCATTTCACAAATGTGGCTGCTTGATCCATTCCCATGCTTGTGGTAAAGTATAATAGTTACCAGTATTCCATTGGGTTTCCTTATTTGTTGTTGAAATTCTATCAATTCAAGGGAAATTCTATGTCTACAGTGCACTCTTACGGCTCAGATGGCTGTAAGAGAGAGAAAATCCACTAGTTCCCCATCTTGGCATGTATGTTCCAAAATAGAGCATTCTCCATTTTTTTCTCTTTTTTGTGATTAATATGTGCAGGAAAAAAAATGCAGGTGTGAGTGGCCCAATAGAAGTCAATGGGCTATTGGCATTGTGTGCCAGGAAACTGCGCGTGTGTTACATTTAACCTAAGAACTTGTTACAGAAAATAACAAATGTACCAAACCATTAATATATTGTTTTGTTTATCTTACTGCAACACGAGCCATTGAAAAGGTAAGCAAACTGTGGCAGAGAAAGTTCATAAATTATAACCCACTGAAAGCCAAGCTGGATTCTGTAGAGCTGCTCCAAGATTATTTGTTATAGATATCTCCTGTTTTTGCACTACAATTCATAAGTGGAGAACAAAGGGTGTATTAAATGGGGTGGGTGGGGTGAGGTGAGGTGAGGTTAAAACCACACCCAATAAGCCACACACAATTTTGCTGCAGTTTGCAATGCAGTTGTGGTAAGAACCTCCACCGCATGAAAAACCGGGTATGGCTTTTTATTGCACTTAATTCTTTACAGCCAAAATGTGAATGAAATTTCCCAACGCATGTTGGTGTGGCTTATGGCTGTATATTTGGGGCCGTGTGTCCTTAGCGTTAATTCACGGGCAGCACATGGCCCCATTAAAGCCTATGGGGCTATGCAGATTGAAGGTTTTTCACACAAACTGACGGTCCACATGAAAAAAAACCTCATTGCATGTTCATTCCTGTCTGTATCACGAATGAGAAATGGGACCTACATATTTGTGCTGTCTGTGTAAATCGGACAGGTATTTGTGTGCTGTCCAATGCAACTTGGACTTTGTGATGATAAGCAACCAGATATTAAATTACAGTGAACTGAATGCAAATACTGCATGCTTAGGCAGTATATTGTTCATGATATGCAATTTTTTTTCTTTAAACTACAATACGTTGGATCTGATGACGTCTTATTGTGGATTTTTTTTTTTATGCTTGAAACCTAAAAACTTATGCAGGTCATCTAATAATCGACTTGAAATATTAGAGAAAATTCTCATCAAATTTTTTTTTTCCTCTTCTGTGCCATACCTACCTGCAGTGATCAGTTAAGGGTATATTCAAACAGTGCAGCTAAAGTGTGATTAAAACTGCACACAATTTTACCGTAACTTTCAAGGGATTGTAAGTTTTACTGCCTCAAAAAGCTGCAGTGATTCACTACAAAACCACAAGCATTTTTCCGGTAGTGTTTCTGACCACACCTTCTGAAAGCACCCTAATTTCTAGTACATTGTAATCAGACACTGCAACATATAGCAGTTTTCTGTACTGGATGTTAATATGCCATTAAAAGGAAACTACTCTTTAAGGCCCTCTGCACACCGGCGGAAATTCTGCGGTGGGATTTCCCGCAGAATCTCCGCCCGTGCCCGCTGTCATAGGATTGCATTAGATAATGCAATGCTATGCAGACAGCCGTGATTTGACCGCATGAAAACACGCGCGGAAAACAAATCGCGACATGTCCTATTTCTGTGTGAGCCTCGCAGAGGCCTGCACAGAAACGTCACTAGTAATGCGCCAGTTCTGCTCTGCGCATGCGCCCGCTGGGCACATAGCAGAGCGGGGAGACATCGGGAGCAGGTGAGCTGCAGGGGCATCCTGCTGCGATCCGACCCGGCTGTCTGCAGAAGGCCTAAAGCACTGTGTTTTAAAAAAAATAAAAATAAAAAAATAAATGTACATTTTTTTTATTTCTAGTCTAAAGAACAAAACTGAGAATAAGGATTTGTGCCAAAATATAAAGTAGTTGAGATAACTGTATGATTGGGGGTTTGACCGCTGGGAACCTTACCAATCCCAGGAATGGAGGTCCGGCAAAAATGGAGGGGAGGAGGCGCATGTGTGCCATTGCTCCATTCATTTCAATGTGAGCCCTGGAAATTGCTGAGTACAAGGACTTGGCAATTTCTGCTGTTGGCAGTGAAATGAATGGAGCAGCAGCTGCTGCATGCCTGTCCTTTGCTCTAATCATGCAGGGACCTTTTGGTACCCTGGTTCTCGGGATTGGTGGTAGTCACAGCAGTCAGACCACCACTGATGAGAAAAGAAAAAAAAAAAGTTATCCCTATTACTGTGAATTAAGGGAAATTTTATACCTTGGTTCAACTCCTGTTTTTAAAATGGTTTTTATTTTCCCTCTAAAGGCCGGATAATAACATGACTCATGGACCCGTGTACAAAATTTTATCTTGGAGGGCCCCCCAACTTCTCTTAACCCCTTAACGCAGAGGCGTAACTCGAAGCTCCTGAACCCCAATGCAAAATCTGTAACAAGGCCCCCAAGTATAATGCTTTACTCATAGTACTGGGCTCCCTATGGGGAGAAGAGAGGCCTTATGGGCCCCCTAAGGCTCCTGGGCCTGGGTACAACTGCGTCCTCTGCATCCCCTATAGTTAAGCCACTGTGCAAGACATTTTACATGTCATATACTTGTCGTGTAGATCTATCAGCTGAAAACTACTGTAGGCTGTTAATGTGTGTTCACACACAGCAGGTTTGTTGCCATTGTAGCTGTTTGATACATCTGGTGTAGATTTCACCTAATTTGAAGCAGTGATATTGGCACTGAAAAATCAGCTGATAAAATTCACATGCTGTGGATTTCAGGCCCTTTCACATGGAATGGAATTGTCTATAGGACACAGCACAGATATAGATCTTGTCAATTGGTGCCTGATTTCTTGCTTTTTTTGTTATAAGCAGTCTCTTAATTGCAGAAATAAACCTGTATGTTACAAATCCACAGCAACTATTCCGTAAGACATCCTTTAGGCCTGATGTCCACAGCACGCATGGATTTTTCACGTGGATATCAGCAGCAGATTCACTGTGAGTTGTCATTAAAAGGATTTTTTATGAATTGCATTTTTTTCCCTTCACAGATGCACTGTTGATCAACTGCATAGAAAAAAAATCCGCAACCCTACCTCCCAGCCTTTTCCCTACCTCCCTAATTGATTTTAACCTTCAAATCCGCAGTGAATCCGCAAATGTATTTAAATGTATTTGCGGATGCCCTGCGGATCCTAAGCTCCCATAGAGATGAATGGAGCAACATTTGCATGTGATCCACAGTAAAATGGAGCATGCTGCGATCTACAAATCATTTAAATCAAATATGGAGGTATTAAAGTGCAGATGCTCCATGCTTCTCTATGGGCAGCTTATACTGCAGATCATCCGTGCAGATTTTGCAAATCAAATCCACCCGTGGACATTGGGCCTAAGGCTCCTTCACACTGGCGAGGGCGATATTGTACATGCCACTATGTGAAAGCCCCAGTGATGCAAGATGTTTTCATCTGAAAACAGCCTTGCATTACTGCGGGGATGAAGGGAATCCCCTGCCGAGGCTGTCACCGCCGTAGCAGAGGATCGGAGAATTTTTCCATTGCGGTCATTGGGGCTTGTGGCCTTGTTGAGAACAATGGGCAATATCGCAAAAAGACATGACATGTTGGCATTTGTGTTCTGCATTGCATCGCCATGCAGGAAAACATCGCTAATGTGAATGAACACATTCAAAAGAATGGGTTTCATATTTGTGCGTCTTGCAACGCACAAGTCTCAAACAACTTTTTTTCGCCATTGTGAAAGCCCCCTTAATTCCACAATGGAAAGCTTTTCCGATGTGGAATTTAATCTTGTGGTTTTAAAGTAAAGACATGCAGGTTTTAACAGCTGTGGAATTTAAGTCCTATAGGGATAACCTTGTTATGCAGAAATTTCCGTATATGTACTATGTCCGTCCCCTGTGAAAGATCCCTTTAAATTCTGCGCTGCATGTCAGTTCTGCGCTGATATAGGCCTCGTGTCCACAGGCCCGCATGGTTTGCCTGTGCAGGATCCCACAGGGGATTCCACTCAGCCCACAGACATGAGGCCAGACAAAACATTATGCTCTCCTGTCCGGACGCTGCAGAGCTCTTCTCCGTCGCAGCCTGATCTTCCTCCTTCTGCATGGCGGTTGCGCTTGGGACGCCGATGGCGTGACGTGCCTTTTTTTTTCTTTTTTTAACTGCTGCTTTCCTGCGATCTGCAGTATGGACGCAGTGACAGCTGCGGACGTGCTGCGCATCCGGAAGCCACTGGAGCCGTCCGTGCGTGAAAACTGCATAAAAATAGAGCATGCTGCGATTGTTTTCCCGCGCATGGCATCCGCACGCCATGGGAAGAATGATATCTGCAGGTATTTAATTACTTGCAAGCGCCCAATGATTCCTTATGGACGCGGATCACAAGCGCGGGAGTCCCGCGTGGATTTTGTAGCTCTATTTATGCCGTGGACATGAGGCCAAAGTGTGGATTTGTTTCTGCAGCGTGTTTTGAAAATCTCATCCACATTTCTTCTACTGTAAATGCGGTGGAGATTCTGGACCAAAAAAATCCATGGCAAATCCGCACTGTGTGAACATAGCCTGCAGCATATGCCTAGCTTTACAAACCCATTCAGATGTATAGAACAGTTGTAAAGATTTCTGCAATGAATTTGACATGCATGAACATACTTTTGTAATCGGGCATGGCTGGCAGGGCACATCACATAACATCTCCCTGTACCTTAGCTAAAAGAACCTGAAATCTTTGCTGAAGCCCTACATACTGGTGAATGCACCCTTCCAAATAATAGACAGTATTAGGTTATTGCGCAAGCAGGAATGTCCTAATATTCTTTAAAGCGGGTTGCAGTACTTGCGACTGTTAACATTTGCAGTGTTGTCATGAAAGAGTTAAGGACTTCTTTGTTTAAACCCGCCCCTAAGAGCAGTGATTGGCTAGCTATATTTTAGCAAGCTCTGGGCTGCAGGCTGGAGAAGAGGTCACATACAGGCACATACATACAAGCCAGTGAGCAGTGCAGAGAAGCCAGGGATGAGGGCAGCTCATGTAATAAACTGAACTACAGGGATTTACGGTCCTTATTATATATAGATATATATATTATATACTGGACTATGGAGCAGAGCTCTCCAGAAATAGCACTAGGTTTTCACAATGAGACAAGTGCTGGATGGAGTTGAACATTTAGATGTAGGGCAGGAGGTGATGGAGATGACATTGAATGAAGAAGAAAAAAATTGAATGGACAGGCTGGAGGTAATAGGAAGGTAAAGTGCAAGACACTGGAGGGAGCAGCCGCCCATCCAGATGGTGAGCAGGAGCTCAGCACCTTGTAATGTACATGATTGACAGCTGGATCAATACTCTATATGACACTGAATGCGTAGGTGACTGTGGCTTGAACTATGATGGTGATATGTATTTAGGTTTTGTTGTATCTAGTAAATATTTGATAACATACGTTACTTTGCTACATTAGCTTCAGTGTTATTTATGCACATGTTTGTTGGTAACAGGGTTATGCTGTGTGTGTATGGGCTGCTCTGCATTGATAGAATACTTTCCAAAAATGTGTAAATACATCAGTCAGAAAGCTGCAATGGGTCGTGTTTTTCTGGGGTTTTACAGCAGATTGCTCTGCAGCAAAATTTGACTCCTTGCGTATTGCTTGCAGGGACTATAATATATATATTTAGTAAAATTTAATGTTTTGGAGGCTCGTTCTCAACAAAAAGACCTTCGATTATATTCTCTCATAGTCTGACTATACGACAAATGTGCTGCAGATCTCTGCAGAAAAGATTATGTGCTTTGCTTAAATGCGGTAACTTATCAGAGTGATGTGCAGAAGTGAACTTTGTAATGAATGATAATGCCTGTTTGGTCCTTTTTTATATAGCATACATTGTGTCTACTGCTATTGTCTCTCTAGTTTAGAATAAAACATTACAGCATTGTGTCAATCTCCTACTGTATGGCAATGGCTTCTATTGAGTTCTATAGGGAAGACGGTCGCATCATGCCTCTGGAGTTGCACAAGATTTACTTGATGGGTACCGCACCGCACTGGTTGCCTGTAATATTAGTCTGCGTGAGCGCGATTCATTGCACTGCGCCCTTTTGTTCGCTATATATTTTAGCATAGTTTATTTGGTTACGCACTAGAACTATTTGATTTGGGTTTGACTTATGGTGGAGTAGCTGGCAATAATGCCTTTTCTCTCTGTGCCCCCACCTACGCATTTTTCTGCTTCATTATCCATGTCTGTCCAGCCTTCTCTCTCTAGTTCCCTTGAATGGATGAATAAGATTAACCTTTAATCTCTCAAAGCCCCATGTTAGCTGGTGTGTTGGTACCTCTGTGGGGCAGCTTCATGGTAAAAAAAAAAAAAAAAAGTACAAAGAGTTTTTTCAGATAATTAAAAAAAAAAAATCTGTGTCCTTTCCTGCCCACCTGCTGGCACCAGTTTTAGTATCTCACTCAGTGTTGATTGTGAATTATAGTTTACATTCCTCCCCACTTTTGCTTCTGTAGTCATTTCCATAGCAAAATGTGAGAAAATAACTCTTTGCTTTCTGTCTGCGGTACCTTTTTTATGTGATGAGTTTTTTTCAGAAAGTCGCTGTGATAAGTTTTGCACACTTTAAACACCTATAGACACAAGACTTTTTGGCCACAATATATAGAATGTTTTCCACATCTAAGACTTTGTGTAGGAAAAACAGAAAAGATTATGTGTTGTGATGTCATTTCTATTGAGTAGAGCCTCAGGGAATCCGGGTGTAGCAGCTGTAGTTACACATGTGAAGATAGCATTACAGCTCATACACACAGTAAACAAAAAGGTCACAAGTATCTACTCCTCAACAATGGTTCACCAAATAGTGTTTTTAGGTGCTTGAGCACTTTGTTTTAAATTTAAGGTTTTTTTGTTTTGTTTTGAATTGTACTAGCTTACCCGTCGCACGTTGCTGCGAAGACAGACATATATATAGATAACCAATCACAGCGCAGCTTTCATGTTACCTCAGGGGTATAAGAAATAGCAACCAGTCACAGCGCAGCTTTCATGTTACCTCAGGGGTATAAGAAATAGCAACCAATCACAGTGCAGCTTTCATGTTACCTCAGCAGTATAATATATAACCAATCACAGCGCAGCTTTCATTTTACCTCAGTGGTATAAGAAATAACCAATCACAGCGCAGCATATGTTACCTCAGCACTATAGGAAATGGCAATGAATCACAGCGCAGCTTTCATTATACCTTTGTGGCTGCTAATATAGCACGTGCACTGAGCCACTGATGATTTTTGTAATTCCGTGCGATATTTGGGAAAACCTTTTGAATCAATTTGTCTTTGGTTGATGTCATCTTACCAAAGTTTGTGGGCAATGTGATACTTTGTGTAGATCTGTCGATTGCCATCTTCCCATTCCCAATATCCAGCAATTGTCTTGCGAAACGTTCGGCGGGTGCATCATTTTGTAGTTGAACACGCATCCCGTTGCTCGTCTGCTTCTGAAGCTCGTAATGCCTTTTTCTTTTGTGCTTGAGATGGAAATCGATGGGTCAATCTACCTCGGGGGTGGGGGGCATAACTGTCAATGTTCGCACGCGCGCCACCTATTGTAGGATAGTTGTACTATGCCAGAAATATTCGCAGGAGTGTACTCCACAACTTCCCAAAGTTTCATGGCTAAATGGTGTAGTACTAGTAATGCATAAAAGACGGACAGTCAGACAGACACATTCATTTTTATGTATATAGATGATGTAAACAGCCCCTAACTTTTACATTTCCTGCTGGTCTTTAGTTACACCGCTGAAATGATGTTTCTTCTTAACCCCTTAACGACCGCCAAAACACCTTTTTGACCGCCTGCAGTGACGGGGTACGTTTGAAGAAAGATCGCATGGCGATCTCTCACCATTTGACGCGGCTGCCAGCTGTTTCTTACTGCGGACACCTGGCGGCAACAGCTTCAACAAGCCGCGTGTCTCATCGGTTCTGTTAACCCTTTAAGTACCACTGTCGATTCCAGACTATGTTTGGGGGTCCCGTACAGGACCCCCCCCCCACTCACCCGGCAACGAGATCACAGGGAGCCATGTGGGTGTCATGGCAGTCGAGCCTTGCTCGTGGGGTGGTTTGATAGACTGTCTGCCCGATAGCAGTATGATGTAATGGTATAGCATTACATCATACTACAGGAGCGATCAAAGCATCACTAGTTGTTGTCACCTCTGGGGACTTAAAAGGAAAAAAAAATAAATAAAAATAAGATCAATAAAGTTTTTTACTAATTATTTAAAAACATTTAAAAAAAAAACCTTTTGCCATATTTATAATAGAATCTAAATAATAAAACAAAAATACATATTTGGTATCACTTTATCCGTAAAAGCCCGATCTATCAAAGTGACAAATTTTTTACCCCGTACGGTGAACGTCGGCAGAATAATAAAGAATGCCAGAAATGCCCTTTTTTTTTTTTTAGTCACCCTGTCTCAAAGAAAAAATTCAATAAAAAGCGATCAAAAAGTCGTATGTATTTCAAAATGGTACCAACGCAAACTACAGGACATCCCCCAAAAAATGAGCTCTTGCACAACTGTCAACGTGAAAAAAAAATCTACTGTGCGCAGAAGATGGCAGCAAAAAATAATTTAAAAAATTAAATATCTTTGAAAAAATGTGCAAGTAGTACAGCAAAAAAAAACTGTTCGGTATCGTAATCACACAGACCCATAGAATAAAGTTAGCATGTAATTTTTGTTGCAGTTTGTGCGCCGTAGAAACAAACCGCACAGAAAAATTGCAGAATTTCATTTTTTTTCAATTTCTCTCCACAGAATTTTTTAAAGTTTTTTTTTTTTTTTTTTAGTACATTATATGGTATATTAACTAGTACCATTGAAAAATACAACTCATCCACCAAGAAACAAGTCCTCAGACATCTATGTCGATGGATAAATAAAGGAATTATGATTTTTCTTAAAAGGGAGGAGGGAAAAACGAAAAATAGCTTTGGCACTAAGGGGTTAATATGATCACAAGCAGCCACTACTGATACTAATCAAAATAAACTTGTTGCAGATTCATCCTGAAAAGAGCTGGCCTATTTAGACATCACACAGACCACTGATTGCAGAGAGAATTATGAAATGCTCAATTTCCCCTTTGGTGCTGTAGATTAATCCAGCACTTCAGCTGAGATCACAGATGATCTTTGGGAAGTCCCATCAATGGGACATGCTGCAATCAGCTTATTGCTGGGAAACTTTCTAACAAAATGAGAAGAGGCATCAATTATTTTCTACATTATTTTGCAAACAAAATGTAACTCTAGGACGAGCCCATGCGATAACATTGGCGACTTGGTCTTGGGGGTGTGGCTTTGCCCGTGTTATTTAATTCTGCCTATTTTCGTTTGCACAAGGAAAGACCAAAAGCAATGGGATGAAACTGAACGGGAGGAGACGCATATTAGATATTAGAAAAAAACCTTCTGACAGTGAGAGTGATGAATGAGTGGAACACGTTACCACAGGGGGTGGTGAGTTCTCCTTCAATGGAAGCATTCAAACAAAGGCTGGACAGACATCTGTCTGGGATGATCTAGTAAATCCTGCACTGAGCAGGGGATTTGACCTGATGACCCTGGAGGTCCCTTCCAACTCTACCATTCTATGATTGATAGTTTAGTATAAGTTACAACCACATGTTAAGACTTTCAACTACAAATTTTAAGAGCAAAAAATCATTCTTTTTGGAATGCAAAGAAAAATGCAGAACAATAAACACTGGGAATGTAATTGGATTGTTTTCTTGGCTGTCCAATTTTTATTTCTGTTCTAAAGCCTGATTTACATTGGTCAAGTAGATGGTTAAGTAGGCAGGCAAGTTAGTAAAGCATGACCACTCAATCAGTGTAAACACATTGGTTAAGTGGACAAAATAAACTGGCGAGCACTGAAGAGTCAAGTAGGAGAGCAGACAGTATACAGATGTAGCAGCGCCGTCCTTGAAGGATATGCAAATAAGGTAGATGGAACAATACCTCTGCAGCGCCACCTATTGGATTGCAGCATTCCTGCAAATCCATGTCAGACCCTTTATACAGGTCTTTGAAACGATGATTGGGAATTGAAAACCAAACCAGAATCCATAAACAGTTGTTTAGGGGTGTTTGCCCCTCGTTGTGCAGTTGGATTCTGGCTTGGCTAGTGAGAGGCCAATGATTTGGTTGAGAGGGGTATCATCGCTCCTTAAGGAGAGTACCTAGAAGGTGAGTGGGGAGACTTCTAAAGCCATTCATGCTCCTCTAGGAAATATATGCAAATAAGGAAGATAAATCATAAAGGTTCAGACATTGATTTGCAGGAATGCTGCTATCCAATAGGTAGCGCTGTCATGGTATTGTTCCATGTGCTTTATTTGCATATATTTCCCAGAGGAGCATGCATGGCTTTATAAGTCTCTTCACTCACCTTTCAGATGCTTTCCCTTAACCCCTTAACAACTAAAGACATAAGGGTACGTCCTGGAGCGTCGGGAGATGTATAAAGAGAGGTTGCGGGGCGACCTCTCTTCATACAGCACGGGCGTCAGCTGTTTATTACAGCTGACAGCCACGGGCAATAGCTGCAGTTGGCCATGCGGCTATTAACCCTTTAAATGCCGCTGTCAATTTTGACAGCAGCACTTAAATCCCCCGAACGATGTTTGGGGGTCCCATACGCCCCCCCCCCCCCCTGCGGTGAGATCAGGGGATCTGTACAGATGTCATGGCAGCCGGGGGCCTTCTGAAAGGCCCCAGGGCTGCCTATCAAGCCATCCCCATGGGATGGCTTGATAGACTGCCCGTCAAATGGCAATATGACGTAATGCTATAGCATTACGTCATACTGCAAGAGCGATCAAAGCATTGCATGTTGTAGTCCCCAAGGGGAGCTTAAAAGAAAAGTGAAAATAAGAGCAATAGTTGTTTTTTTTTTCTTTTACAATTAATGAAAAGTTATAATAGTTTAAATTGCACCCCCCCCCCCCTTTTGCCATATCTATAATTAAAAAATCTAAATCATAAAATAAAAATACATATTTGGTATCGCCGTGTCCGTAAAAGTCCGATCTATCAATGTAGCACCTTATTTTCCCCGCAAGGTGAAAGCTGTCTGAAAAAAATAAAATAAAAAAAAGAACCCCAGAAATGCACTTTTTCAGTTACCTTGTCTCCCAGAAAAAATGCAATAAAAGGCGATTAAAAGGTCGTATGTATTCCGAATTAGTACTAAGATAAACTACAGGATATCCCGCAAAAAAGAGCCCTCCTACAACTACGTCGACGGAAAAATAAAGACGTTATTGCGCACAGACAATAATTGAAGAAAATTAAATGTAGTTCAGTTAAAAAAAAAACCTATACAAGTTTGGTATCGTTATTGCACTGACCCATACAATAAAGTTATCATGTCATTTTTGTTGCAGTTTATGCACAGTAGAGACAAGACGTAATGAAAAATGGCGAAATGTCGTTTTTTGGGGGAGGGGGGGTCGTTTTACTCCACTTTTTCAGTACTTTTTTTTTTTTACGTTTTTCAGTGCATTATATGGTACAGTAAATGGCACCATTTAAAAATACAACTCGTCCCGCAAAAAACAAGCCCTCATACAGCGACGTTGATGGATAAATAAAAAAAACTACAATTTTTTTGAAGGGGGGAGGGGGCGTCATTAAGGGGTTGAAGGCGTTTTCCAGGGAGAATGCTATTGATCAGCTGGGGGTCCGTCGATCAGGACACTGACCAATCAGTTGAGCTGGCGCATGCTGTCGGTGCTACAAATACAGAGGTTGGAGTCTATGCGCTGACATTCGTGTAGTGGCTGGCACTTGTAACTGCAGGTTTGTTTTTTTTCTTTCGACTTACAGGGCCCAGTTACTTGACTAATGAAAGCGCCAGCATGAAAATGTGAGGGCAAGTCACGTACTGACCCTGGTTACTAGGCCTAGTGAACTGAGCCAAGTTAGGCCTCCTGTCCACAGGCAATATTCCATTGTGTTATTCGCGGCGATAATCTTCATGCGGGTATCGCAATGAATGCTTGCCATAGAATAACTATGGAAAGCACAGCCCAATGTATATGAGCTAAACATCGCCGCGATTTTACGCCCACGTATAAAAATCGTGACATGCTGTGATTTTCCGTGTTTATCCATAATTAATGATAGGTTCATTGCAGAAAATTGTGGTGACTTTAGCGTTATCCCCTGACGGAAATCCGCTGCTAGAAAACACTACGCCCGTGGACAGCCGGCCTTACTTGACCAATGTAAACCATGCTTAACTGCTCAATCTACAACAAAGAACTCAGCAGAATCCATATGCGATGACTAAACAGAAGATATTTTCTTTTTTTTTTTTACATTGCATGAAGATGACAGGAAATGCGGGCATATTGCATAGTATTTTATGTGTGGTGTATAACTGCACCATTGCCCATGGGTGATAATGATAATGTCATTTTATTTAGAACAGTGAATGAAAAACAATTTCAAATGGGAAAAATCTGAAAGAACATAACCATGTAACAAACCCCGACAAGACAAAAAAATATATATTCTAGTCTAGAGCTACATACTCTTCTGCAGAGCTAAAACCTCTGCATATTCCTTGCCAGCTCAATGTACTATAATCTGTTGTACGGTGGGAAAGAAGAAAACTAACTCCCCTCTCGGCATCATCTGCATAAGCTAAGACGTTAAAGCGATATTCCCATTTCAGTCAAATCGTGGCCAAGATCGGAATACCCGTTTGTATGCCATGGCCAGAGATGGCCAATATTATGAAAACTGATGAGCTACATATCCCTGTAACTCCCAAATTGTTTGAGCAACGTAGCTCACTATGCTACACCATTTCTGTCACTTGCAGTCACTTCTATGAGAGTTAAGGAAATGACCTAGAACAGCTAGTTTGGCTGTTTTCCATAACCCCAGCTACCTCTGGCTGTAGCGTATGGATGGGTATTCCTATTTCAGCCATAATTGTTTTATGGTTCAAAAAATATTTTATTCACTGCCACATTAATATCGAAGCATACAGAATGGAAATACAATTATAATAAAGAAGTAGCAATACAATACCCGTTCTGTTTTGCTATTCAGCTAACCACATTTTAGGCAGCAGTTATAATATAGCTCCCCAATACAACTTCCTCCGAAGGAACCAACCGCCTGGGGAAAGTAAAGAGAAAAGGAAAAACTACAGAAACAATAGACAGAGACAGGAAAGAAAAAGGAAGGAGAAAACATAGGGTGGGGTGAGGGAAGGGGATAGGGATAATCTGTCCACATTGACCATGGTTCCAGCTTGTTCTCTCAGTCCTGTCATTGTCTAGTACATTTGGCAAGGGGTATCTCAGGCCAATCAGGGAATAAGGGCACCATTATCCAACCAGTTCTGGGGAGGAGCGGAACTGAAGCCACACCGCCCATACTGAGTAAAATTTGGTGAAACGCATCTCGTCCTTGGCACACAGCTCCTCCATGTATTTTAGATTGTCTAGAGACTCTAACCACATTAATCTCGTGGGGGAAGTCGTGGACTTCCATTTCCTAGTAATGATTTGTCTCATGGCTAGCAAGAAAAAGCGCAACAAGGAGCCTTTTATGTGGGACATCGAGCCTGGGATCATAGATAACAAGGCGATTTCAGGGGTAAGGTTGATGACCTGTTTGCAGACCGCTGTGTACAGCGCTCCTACCTCCTGCCAGAGTGGCTGAATTAGCGCACATCCATAATTGTTTTATGGGAATAACTCTTTCAAAGAGTTATTCCACCAAAATAGTTTGTCATCTATCGAGATAGCAAAGTGCAGCAGGCCCATAGTACTCAATGGATTAGAGGTCACTAGAGATGAGCGAGCACCAAAATGCTCGGGTGCTCGTTACTCGAGTCGAACTTTCAGTGATGCTCGAGAGTTCGTTTCGAGTAACGAACCCCATTGAAGTCAATGGGCGACTCGAGCATTTTTGTATATGACTGGTGCTCCGCTAAGGTTTTCATTTGTGAAAATCTTAGCAAATCACCAAAGTCATGTATAAAACACAGAAATGGATAGGGCAGGCGAGGAGCAACATGCAGGGCTGCATTTCGGGCTCCGAGGTCTCACTATTAAGCCACAATAGTGGCAAGAGTGAGACCCCCCCCCCTCCCCCGCACTGTCAACGTAAAGATCGTTCTCCTCTCTCCGCAATACAGCTGGCTCCATTGAAAGCAATGGGCTGCCGGCGAGCGCGGGATGAATTTTCGGGAAGGGCTTAAAAATACAAGCCCTTACCTGAAAAAGAAAGATTGTAGTGTAAAAAAGAATAAAAATGCAGGCATTCTCTTCAATGGAGCCGCTGCTGCTGCCGGCGACTCCATTGAAGACAATGGTCCACTGGCACACCTGAATTCTTTTTCAGGGAAGGACTTTACATATAAGCCATTCCCTGGAAATGAATTAAAAGTGATTTACAAAAACAAAAAAATAGATACTCACCTCCCTTCAGCTGCCGGGGCACAGCCGCGTGTTCTCCTGCTGTCCCCTGCACTGTGGTGCTGAACTGCTGTCATTCAGCTGAGAGCTGCGCTGAGCCAATCAGAGGCAACACTCACTCACCCATTCATGAATTCATGAATGGGTGTGAGTGAGATCTGCCTCTGATTGGCTCAGCGCTGAGCCAATCAGGGGCATGTCTGACTCACACCCCCTTCACACCCACTGCAGGCCGGCCGCGCTGAACTCCGTCTGCCGGGACAAGGGGAGTATATATTTTTTTTTTATTTTTACACATTTCTGGATGAATTGCAGGGAAGGGCTTATATATTTAAGCCCTTCCCGACAATTCATCCCGCGATCGCCGGCAGCCCATTGCTTTCAATGGAGCCGGCTGTATTGCCGGCTCCATTGAATTCAATGGTCAGTGCTGGTTTAATCGAGACGAGTACCGCATGGTGCTCGTCTCGAGTAACGAGCATCTTGAGCACCCTAATACTCGAACGAGCATCAAGCTCGGACGACTATGCTCGCTCATCTCTAGAGGTCATATATATGCACCACCTCTCCATTCTCCTTGTGGACTATAGTGCACTGTTCTCATGATCGGTGTGGGTCCCAGCAGTCCCACACCCAGTCATCAGTCGATTAGCACCCAGCCTATTGATAGGCAATGTTATTTTGGTGGGACAATCCCTTTCAGGGTGAGAAATGCTCTTATAGATGAATGAACTAAAAGGGGTTGTCAAGGCTGGAGAAATGATCACCTATCTACTGGATTGGTGATAAATGCAAGGTGGGTGGGGTCTGACCACTGAGACACCCCCCCCCCCCATTGATCGCTAGAACATCAGACCCTTCCAGCCACAAGACCATGCCTAGAAGGAGCTTGAGTGTAGTGACAGTCAAGCATGTGTTGTCTTGCCGTGGCCTTCACAGATGTATACAGTATATATTCACTGGAACATTAAATGAAGAGCCTTTGATCTGGCCGCAGAAAGCATCTGTATTCCATATACCTCGCACTGACTCATTCTCATTATGCAGCTTCAAATCACGTAGTTGCTGAACTTGTCTGCTGTTTTCAGCACCCATGAGTCATCTACTCTTTGTACCTGTAGAGGATGTGAGGACGTGGTGAACAATAATTGTTTTCAATGCTAAATTCTCTTAAGGTTTAACAAATAATATATAAATGTTGATCCCATAGTTAGCTTATTCCAAAAGTGGATGGAAGTGGGTTTTTGTTGGCTGAGCCTCATTTCATATTGCCTGCTGGTTGAAATACAGAAGTGTAAAAAACATGACTGCTGTTCCAGCAGCAGGAATTATTAGAAGGGCTTGTAAAGAGTTCAACTACTATATGAAGTAAAAGCGGTGTGTAAGGAAGTGTCCGCACATCGCTGATTTATTGTGGAATTTCAGCAGTGCATCGAAAGTCTATAAGAATATAGTATGTAAGGCCGGGCTCAAACAATCTGGATTCCGCATGTAGGTTCCCGCAGCGGAATCCGGCTGTGCCACGGCCGCCGACCCCGTGTACCTGCTAGTTCTATATTATGGACGTTCGCCGTCAGCTATGCGCAGTACAGATTTTTATTTTTTTTCTAAATATTTGGATTTCCCAGCTTGGTGCTAGGTGATGACATGGGTATGTTCAGCCGATCCGCAGTATCAATTGGAGAATTTTGACTTCAATGGAGACTGTCCATGCCTTTTTTTCTTTTTTTTCCCTCCTCCACTTGTGGAATATGCAATTCATTTCTGCAAGTGTACAGGAGGAAAAAGGTGCAGGTGTGTCTTTGTTTAAACGTTTCAGTCCATGCTATTTGCTGTGGATGCCGACCGTGGACTCCGCAATAGAAATCAGCTTGTGTGAGACAGGCCTTACTAGTATAACATTTTACTCAATGTTGAGGAGATTTCAATTGTGGGATAACACCCAACAGACCTTATATAACAGCATATAGAGGTTGTGCATCTCCTTGCTAAGAAGCTGTACTGTTAGCATTTACTACCATTCAGCCCATGCCACATGTGTGCAATTGGCAGAAATGTCATGCACCTACACCGTTCAATAAGGAAAAGTTAGAGGGTGACATTAGAATAGTGCTTTGCTATGTATGATCAATAGAGATGAGCGAGTATACTCACTAAAGCACATTACTCGAGCGAGTAGTGCCTTAGCCGAATATGTCCCGGCTCGTCTTTTTTCTAGAAAAGTATGGATAAGATTTATTGGCAGGTGCAACTAAGCTAAGCCTCTTGGCAAGTAAACATTGCATTAGCATTGATGCTGTACATCAGACCCTCAGTCTTGTGCAATGTACAGGACATGTGAATCTGCCAGACATCTTGCATGTATTGAATTATTCTAGTGACATAAGTACCACCAAAATGATTCTGTAGGTGTAAGAACATGGTTTCTGTACAACGTCTATGTACTGTGAGGCCGGAAAGTCTTCAGACTCCTTCACGTTTTTATATCTTATGTAGTGCCCTTGTAGTGTCCCATAAATTACAAAGTGAAGACAGATTGTTAATTTTTCTTTTTAAAAACCTATACAAAGATTTCTAACATTTTGCATTCATGTAAGAATTCACACCCTGTACTCATTTTCAGTTCTCCACAGAGGTAATCAATTGGGTTCAAATCAGGGCTCCAGCAGGGTTACTCAAGGACATATACAGAGTTGTCTCTAAGCAACTCCTCTCTTAGCTGTGGGCTTAGGGTCATTGTCTTGTTGGAAGATGAACCTTCTGCCCAGTCTTAGGACCCTTGCTCTTTGGATCAGGTTTTCATTAAGTCTATCTTTCGTACTTTGCTCCATTTAGCCTTCTATCAACCCTGACCAGTCTCCCTGTCCCAGCTGCTGAAAATGACTCCAGATTGGTGGAGACTGAAATGATGGTCGACCTTCTGGAAGTTTCTCCCATCTGATCAGCCAGAGGGACCATTGGGATCCTGGACACCTCTCTTACCAAGGCCTTTGTCTTCCGATTACTTAGTTTTGGTGGGTTGGTCAGCTCTAAGAAGAGTCCTAATTATTCTAATCTTCTTCCACTTAAGAATTAACCCTTTCAAATCCACTGTCTGACGTCTGAAGACATTATGATTTAAGGCTGTACAGCTCCGATGTTGGAAGACACCCATATGGGCTCTCTTACTGTATATAGCCAGCCTCTCTGCTGTCGGAGCCTATCCAACATTTCACGTCATGCAGTACTAGCTTTAGCCAGCAGATATCGCCATTGTATAACGGCAGAAAAAGAGTAAGCCCCTTAGGAAAACCAGGATTCAAATTGGATTGGAAAGGGTTAAGGCTCACATACTGGGGTGTATTTTGCCCACAATATACGGTGCTAAAAGCTATTTGACCACTCATTCCTGCGTTCTACTACGCGTCTGAAAATGCAGCATGTACTATTTTGGTGTGTTTTATGCACATAAATACAAGCTATGGGGATTTATTTAACATACACAGCAAATTTGCATGTATATGTGTATTTTCTATGTACTGCGTAATATGTGGGCCACAAACGCCTGTGTCAGTAAACCCTCATGGAGGCCACTATGCTTTTGGTAACTTTCAGTGCCGCAGAATTTATTTTTTTGCAGCCTTCTCCAGATTTGTCCTTCCATACAATCGTGTCTCTGAGCTGTACAGGCTGTTCTTTCCTCCTCATGGCTCGGTTTTGGCTCTGATTTGCTTTGTGAGCTCTGAGTCCTTATATAGACAGGGATGTGTGTTTTATAAAATTCTGCCAATGAACTGAATTTACCACAGCTAGTCAAGGTGTAGAAACCTCTCAAAAATTATCAAGAGACATGGTAGGCCCCTAGAGCTATATTTTAAGTGTTATACTGAAGGTAAAGGCCCCTAGTGCAAGCATTGAGTCAGGACTGAATCCTAGGCTGACATCACATTGTGACGTTTTCTTGGTAGACTGTTTTTGCAGGGTGGTTTGCCATTGCCTTCCCCGGTCATCTTTTGGGATGTGGGAATGTGCCATCTTCATTGCGCAGTAGCGAGAACACCTTGTCACATAACAATTGCAGATACTTGGCAGCAGTAAAGTTACAGTCATTGAAGAATGGGCCCATTATCTTCACACCCCACACACTGCACCACACCATGGCTTTGCGTGCCAACCATCTTGGAGGGATCTGTCCAGGTTCAGCACTGGTTTGTGTTGGTCTGGTAGAGAAGGTGTTTTTTGATCACCTCCCCATTCACACAGAAGTTTGCTTCATTACTGAAGAGTACAGTTTCTGTGAAACCTGGGTCCCATTTAGAACTGATGTGACACCCATTCCACAAATTCAACATGGACAACGGAATTGTCCTAATTGAAATGATGCAGCAACTGGATGTTGTACAGGTGCTATTCCTGCATAGCTAGTATCTGTGCAATGGTGTTTCAATTGTCCCTGCTCTTCTATGACAGACGTTGTGGGCTCTTGCAGAAGGGTGCCAGGATGGCCATTGTAGCTTTGTTTGTGGCAGTTTTGTTACATTACTTTCTTTGCAGGTTCACCACAAAACTTGTCTGGCGAAATTTGCCTTGTGTACCATTGTGAGTGGGTTGTCGTCTGGGGTTCATCCGTTGAAATCCACAGCAATGATTCGGGGCCTGTGCTCTCCGGGGATCATCCCAATCTCTGTCCTCTTCACGTCTGTTAATCTCACAACTATAGCTATAACGGAGAGAAAATTGATAACTCTTGCAGAAATAAAGATATGCTACATTTATTACAGATTTGAGTTCCTCTACAAATTCTCTATCATGCACCCCTTCCCATTTTCAAATATCAATTTGGTTCCAAGATGGCAGCTTTCAAAATAGCCACCGTAGTACCCCGCCCCTCAGATTGGTCCCTTTTCCCCTTGGCAACATGCCACGCACAGTATAGCGTTCCAACCACAGTCTCACATTTATTTAGGAATCTCCATACCTTTTGGACCACCCTGAATATTGTTGCACTGGAAAGAAGAGTCTGGGCTGATGTAGCAAAGTTTAACTTGACTTTGATAACTCTCTGCAACATTATATTAAGCTGCCCAAAACTATTCTCAACAGAAGTAATTAAAGAGCTATTGCAGGAGCAAATAATGATATCTTAGTACATTAATGGAGAAGAAAAACTTTGATATATACCATACTAGAATCATAGAATGGTAGAGTTGGAAGGGACCTCCAGGGTCATCAGGTCCAACCCCCTGCTCAGTGCAGGATTCACTAAATCATCCTAGACAGATATTTGTCCAGCCTTTGTTTCCACATCTTCCATTGAAGGAGAATTTGCCACCTCCCGTGGTAACCTGTTCCACTCATTCATCACCCTCAGGGCTTATTTATATTAGCGTATATCTTATCGACCAGCGTCTTCAAGGCCGGACGATATACGCTTCGATCTAAGCAGCTCCCTCCCCCTTACCAGCTCTCTGCCTCTTTCCTCCACTCTGCCGTTTGCAATGGTAGGGGGTGAGACGGGAGTGGAACTAAGTTCTGCTCTGTCCCGCCCACTCCCATTGCTGGCTGTGGACAAGGGGCATGAGCTTAGCTCCTCCCACCCACTCCCATTGCAAACCGCTCGGAGGGGAGGAGAGAAGCAGAAAGACTAAGGGGGAGGAAAGGGGGGGTACTGCTCAGATGGAAGCGTATATCGGCTGGCCGTGAAAATGCCGGCCGATATATGCTCGTGTAAATAAGCCCTCACTGTCAGAAATGAGGGTGATCAATGAGTGGAACAGGTTACCACTCATTTACATTAAGATCTTGCATGCATGCTCCCCTAAGAGATGGTACTCCTACTTCGAAGAGATTTCAGAGTACATGTACAGATACTCATACATTGCATAGAAATGGTTTCTGCCTATGGAAGGGTTCAATATTTGAAATTGCTACAATGGGTAAACTCTTTCTGATTGATTTGACACTCCATTGCAGTTACCCCATATTTCCTATTAGTTTCCTTTTGCTTTCAACTAAAATAGATCAACTATGGAAGTGCTATTTGCTTGCATATTATACGTCATCCGTTTAATAGTGACCTACAGTAATATTGGTCTGTGGGTTGTGTGCCATGTAGTCATTGTATGATTAAGAAGTATACGGCATATCTTGGTTGTTGGTTAGGTGTCTGATCTAGTCATATAGCAGCTGTCCCAAACAACTGTAGTGAGTCATTTTTGGGCATGTAAGGCACTTGGGAAAAAAAATGTTTATATAAATATATGTATATTCTTCTGGCTCTGCTGACTGCAGATAATTGTGATCTGTAGAAGAAGCAAGCAAGACAAACTCCAGCAGATAGACTTTTTCATCATACTACGGACCAGTGAAGTAAGTATAGAAATTTGAGGGTAAAGCAAGATATTTTGGGTGTTCTTAGTTACTTTAATTTATACTTCCTTTACTGTTCATATTTATTTGTATAGCTGAGATAGAAAAATGATTATATACATTAGTTTGAGGGTGATTAATCTCATTGCTCTTAAATCGCACCCCCCTAAATTTTGGGGTTTACTTAAAGGTATTGTTGTACCAAGATGACAATTGACAAGTAATCCTCTAGCCACAGGATAGGTAATACCTTGCTGATTGGTGGAGGTCTCTCCGCTTAGATCTCCTGCGATCCCAAGAATGGGGTCCTGTGTCTCCCTCTGCCTGTCATTGTGTGGGTTGCTTATCACCCCGCAGTGATGTCCGAATAAATGGAGCACTGGCAGAACATGCGCTGTTGGTGCTTCATTCATTTCAATGAAGTTGAGGAGTTGCTGATTAGCATGTGGTTGCCTTGTGATTTTGGTAGAACCCCTTTAATCTTACTGTATATTCTTGTAGTGTCCTGACCTAAATCAGTTTTTTGGGAATTACAAATGACTATCAGCAATTTTTAGATTCATGCATCCCTCCATACTTATTTGACATCCATTTAATAGTCGAACAGATGGACAAATGACTATAACTATGTGAAGTTATCAGTTGCAACAGGTTTTCCATACATTTTCCCATTCTCTTTAGTGTATATATCGCAGTAAGAAATATATATATGTATTTATTGGGAAGGGGGGGCGGTTTTGTCAGTCACCTGCCCTTTTTTTTTGTCTTCAGTGTAAAACGATAAACTATTTTATATGGGATGATTGCTCAAAGGAATCCTTTAACACAGGCAGGATAATGTTGCATGCAATGATGGGCAACTACTCATTTAACTTACGAGAGATGTAATGAAAGTAAATCCAATTCAGTAGGACCCCTCCTGACAAGGAAGGATTTTGGAAATGTGCACAGAGGGCAGTCAATAGTGACAGAATTGGTCCTACTTCTCTTTTCAATTAGTCCTAATAATTATTGACACACACTGTTTCTGTGCCTGGGAAATACATTTAGCTCAGTGTTTGTCAGCTATGCTGATGAATTTTGTTCTTTCTGTATTGAAATATATAAAAAGGTCAAGTGGATAATGAATGCAGATGTACAGTAACTGAAGTGCTCTGTGACTCGAGGCTCTTCTACATTGTTATTAAAAGCCCAGTAATTCTGCATGAAGAATTGTTTTTCATGGCAAGATAGGGCAAGTTTGAGCTGGAAGTCCTTTAGTGTAGATAATTTTCACTCTTCCTCATGTCTGAGAAATAAAAATTTGGCATATTTTGTAGATTAGTGTGCAGTAGATAATAACAGTACTGAGAGTCTACAAGAGCTTTGAACTGCAGACTTAGTTTGTAGAAAAACAAGTCTACTATTATTCTTCAACCTGACAATCTTTGTAGGAGATGGAGGGGAAAAAAACACAGCATCTGTCTTGTTCATGGACTGTCATTACAGCTTGGCTATATAAATAAGACTGGTGCTGTTTCTTTAAGAAAGCAGGTCAGGAGATGTGTCGTGTCATCTGAAGGAGAGCACCCAAAAAGTATGTGGAGACACCTAGGGGGTAGGTGATATAGTCTCTCCCTAAGGAGAGCACCCAAAAGCAGTGTGGGGACACCTAGAAGGTGGGTAAGGAGACTTATAAGGCCATGCTAGCTCCTCTGGGTAATTTATGTAAATAAGGAAGATGAGGGAAAAATACCTCTCCAGCGCCACCTATTGGATGGCAGCATTCCTTACAAATTAATTTGACTTTCTAACAAGTCTTAACAATAATTGGGAATAGGAAACCAAGCCAGAGAAGCATGGTTCTCTGGCTTGGTTTCCTATTCCTAATCATTAAGACTTGTTAGAAAGTCATATTGATTTGTAAGGAATGCTGCCATCCAATTGGTGGCGCTGGAGAGGTATTTTTCCATCTTCATTTTTTGAAGAAAACGGCCACGTTATTAGATGTGTTATCATTATCACATCTAATGTCTACATTGTCCTTATTGTTTGCCAAAAACTGAAACTTTTTGGAGCAGACAGAAATAAAACTTTTTTTTTTTTTTTTATGGGGGAAGTGGAATAAAGGAGTATACAGTGACCTCAAATATTGTCACATACACAAGACTTTTAAAGATATGCCAAAACTATCATATGATGTTGTTGGGCATGTCAGATTAACGTGCCAGTTTAGATCTGAAGAGGGGGCTCCACTGTTGACCTGAACAAATTGTTCCTGTTGCTTTTATTTTCATCAAGCCCTTAAATCAGTATATTAAAGCATAAGAGTGCTTTATCTAGAAGGTATGTGTTCACTAACAACTGTGGATATACCAATCACCAATGTATCATATCACATACCTGATATGTCAGAGTGACTGGTCAGGCCATGAAATACTACATTCAATTGTGCACTTTTGACTGCTGCTCTATTTATTCAGGACATTCTGTACACATCTGAGGGTTGTCTTCAGCTGCAAAAGGAGCTGAAAACCAGCAGAGACAGCCAAAAGAACATAGCACTTAGGTGAATGCTGCAGCAACCAGGACTCCACGTGCATCTGGTAGTCTAAGAATAGGGTACGGCCAGGTAGGAAGACAGAAGAGGGGCCTCAGGACAAGAGGCAGAATGAGGAGAAAGGAGGGCACCAGGTAATAGAACTACCCCACGAGCCTGATCGGACAAGAATGCAGTTACTCGAGAAGAGCAATGCTCGCTGAAGTAACTGCCTTATCCGAGCGTGCTCGCTCATCTCTACCTGTCAGACATCTGTGCCCGACCAATCATCCTATGTAAAAGGGCCCTTGCTCAACCAGAAATGTCATGTGACCCCATGCAGAGTTGGACTGGGGTGGCTAGAGCCCACCAGTTTAAAAAAAATTATTCTGTTGGCTCACTGTACAGCCTAATACAAATATTACTTGAATCCCGTTAATAGATTCCCAGCTGCTACATTCTGCATACACCTTAAATGCAAAGGTTGCTCCCTTTTGTGCGTGCGTGTGCGTGCGTGTGCGCACGTGTGTGTGCGTGACCCTGTCTGTAGTGAAGCAGATGGAGAATATGGTGAGTGGGTATTGGTCAACTCTCATTCACCTAATAGTTGCAGGTTCCAGAGATAGCATTTTTTGGAATATCTCATATAAGCCGATACTGCTTGTAATGGCCGCAACATGACCGAAAACTGCGTCTGGTCTCCCAATGCATCTAGATATCACCTTATCCAGGCTATGTGTCTATATAAATAGATAAATTACCCATTGTATGGATGTATAGGCTGGCTGAAATGCTATACGCTGCCTATCTGTATGTACTGTAGTACAGCTCTTGGCTTGTACTACGTGCTGCTTGTGTTGAGGAGCTGGGGGGCCCACTCCTGCTTCTAGGCCCACTGGGGATTCACCCGTTCTGTGGACCAGTCCGAGCGTGACGACATGGATGTGATGTAATAAGGATAACATGCTATATGTAGATGATTTACACAGAGGGAACCAGGGGCGGAATAGCAACCGTGGATTTAGAGTGATTTTTAATTTTTTTACGCTTCAAAAAAAAAAAAAAAAAAGTCGCTCACCTTTAAACCCCTTTAAATAAGTCATATGCCAGTCCCATTCAGCTTCATTAGAGATTATATTTCACAGCAGCTTTTCTGGTGAAGGCTCCTCTATTTAGACTAGTGGAGGAGAAGTCATGAGTTCAGTCCTTTCATGTGTCTAGATCCAGGGTTCCTGTTTGTTATATAGTTATTTTCATAGGAACATGGATCACATGCTGATTCTCCTTCCCAGCCAAGTCTTCATTAGTCTGTGGTGTCCCGTTAGTCTATTCACAGCTCCTTGTGCACAACTGCTGAGTGAGATCTCTCTAATCTAATCTGATTGTGGGGAACGGTCTGAGTCTTCAGTGTGGCAGATGGCAGGAAGAGATGTGACGGACAGGCGGATGTGTTTTGATATCACAGTTTTGTCTGGATCATTTTTTAACACTTAGTAAATCTGTTCTTCATCCTGGAAGAGAGAAATACTGATTAACACTTAGTGACAGCTGACAATCCATAATTAAAGGGGTTTTTGTAGCATTTAAAAAAAAAATTCACAGGCTTGGCATTGTTTAAAATAAGGAAAAAAGACTGTCGCCTGCTTCAGTGTCTTCCAATCAAACGCTGGAGCCTGGAAGCAGCAGTCTGGATGGTATGCACGTGATCACTCAGCCAATCACAGGCTTCAATGATGATTCTTCTATGGCTTCTAAAGCCTGTGATTGGCTGAGCGCAAGTCCTAAATTTGCATTGTTTGGAGATTAGGACGTGTCTGTAATAATATAAATTGGCAACGCATATAATAGGATTTCACAGCATCCCACATCCCCATGATTCACATCAGTAGACCCCTTGCTAGGGCCAGAACACTCGCCTGTAATATCAGTGCTAAAATATACCTGCAATATGGTTGTGCAAATACAGCCTTAATTGGGTTTTCCAGGTTTAAACTTCTGCAAGTGGACATATATCTATGAACAATGTCTCCTTGGTGTCTTTTTTTTTTTTTTTTGGCTCCTCCATGATTTAGAGCAACACATTTCTATACGTAGCATTCATACGATTTTGCATTAAGCGAGGCACAATGCTGTTATGTTACAAAAACTTAAAGGGGCATTCTGGTGCTGATCAATGAGGGTCTAATGGCTGGGACCCCCACTAATTGCCAGAATGATGAAGGTTCCGAATACCCATGAGACTGGCAAAATTAATGGAATGGCAGCTCCTATTAATTTCAATGAGCGTGCCAGAGACTGCCAAGCGATTAAACTTTGCTATTAGTTATATAAATTGGACCCGTCCAGATAACAGCAGTTTGACCTGGACACAAGGATCCCTATCGTCCCCCGGTACAAAAAATAAAGTTCCCTTTCCTAAGTGGATGCACAGTTCATTGTCCATTAAATATTGAGATGTTCTTTTGATCATGGAATACTTTGCAGCGCAGAAAATTACTCTAGGTGTAGACTAGACTGACTTTCTATTGCTCTACAAGCTGTAGGAGTATGACGATGACTAGCAGGTAGAGACTCATTTAGTTAGTATTATATGTGATCTGTGTGCTGTCCATGTATTTCATGGACCATACACGGACCCATTATAGACAACTGGACTATTGACGTGACTGATGGTCCGGTAGGGAAAAAAATTGCTGCATGTTCTTTTCTGGTCTGTATTACAGACAAGAGTAGGACATGCAATGTCTACTGCTCGGATAGACAGATAGTTCAGTTGTGGCCTTCTACATATTACAATGGCTACCAATGAGCTATTTGGTTTACATTTGTGGTGAGATTTATGAATTTGTGATTATTTTACTCTTGTAAGTACATGTATGTAATCCAGATTTAACGCTGAATCTATCTCCTATTAGTATCTTCTATGTAATTTTAGCTGAGGGAAACCAGAGGCATTAATCATGTATGTCTCTAGCTAATACCCATCTGTCATACCCTTCTTCAGAACAAAAAAAGATATATATATATATATATATATATATATATATATATTTGGTCTGTTGACTCCAACATTCATCTTTGGGTTTTTTGGTGTATGTATTGCTGTCATGTAGAGCTATAGGCAAATGTTGCTCAAAAAAAGAAAAAACTACCATCCTATATGTGTTCTTACATACTGTAAAAGCGAAGTAGTCCCTTGTTGAGGGCCGGTACTGGAAGGAAAGATGTGAGGCAAACATGCATTTCATTTGACAAGTGCTCAGTCGTGCACAAACTAGATTCTGCATAGGGTGAAATAGTTATAAAAATGATGGCTGTGACTTAAGTAATTTTTTCCCAGGTCTGTTCATGTTCTCTTCTTATAAAGTGCTATTGTTCATTGTGCAATATGGAAATAACCAAGCAGCTTGTATCCCCGTCATCAAGAGCGGCTGCACCCGCTAAAAATTAATGTTGTGGACACATGCTAGTAAGGGGTTGTACCAGAATCACAAGTTATCCTCTATCCACAGGATTGCTGATTTGGTGGGGGCATCAGTGCTGAGACTCACTGGCGTAACTATAGATGGGCCGAAGAGCCTTAGGGGGACCATAAGGCGCCTCTTCTCCATATTGGAAGCCCAGTACTATGAATAAAGCATTATAATTGTGGGCCCTGTTACAGGTTTTGCATTGGGGCCCAGGAGTTTCAAGTTACGCCTCTGCATTGAGAGGTTAAGAGAAGTTGTGGGGGGGGGGGGACGTCAGACTGAATGAAGCACTGGCTGAACATGCACAGGTGATGCTCCATTCTTTTTAATAGAGCTGGCGGCAATACCAGAATGCTAGCCGCTTGACTATCGCCAACACTCCCATTGAAAGTGAATGAAGCTGTAGCATGTGTTCATGACCATTGCCTCATTCAGTCTACTCCTCTGAGCATGAGGTGCAGTAACCTTGCGGTGTGGAGGGTGGGGGTCATGAGATTCCCATTCACAGGATTGGTGGGAGTCTCAAATGATGAGAACCCCACTGAACAGCAATTTATGCTTTATCCTGTAGATGGGGAATAACTTAGAATTTTGCTACAACCCCTTTGAGCTGTGGACATTTTCGGGCCTTATTCGCACTCTGCCGCTTACCAACCTTGTGTATAAACATTGCACATACACAATGTAATTGTGTGTGTGTGTGTGTGTGTGTGTGTGTGTATATATATACAGTGTTTTGTACACATGCATAGAGAACAATAGGGCTCTATCAAGCATAATACAAGGTAAAATAGAACATGCTGTGTTCTCTTTTTACTGGCATATTATAAGCAATGAAAAAATACTAGTGTAACAGCGAAAATTAATTTATGACATGCTGCAATGTACCGCATGCTATACATTGCGCACGTAATACACAATTCAAATACGCTCATGTGAGCCTGGCCTCAATCTGAGGAAATAATGCATATATTTAGGGCACATAGTATTGTATATTGTAATTCTTGGAAATTGGAGATGAGCGAACGTACTCGGTAAAGCACTACTCGTCCGAGTAATGTGCTTTATCCGAGTATCTCCCCGCTCGTCCTGAAAGATTCGGGGAGCGCCGCGGAGCGGGGAGCTGCAGGGGAGAGCGGGGAGGAACGGAGGGGAGATCTCTCTCTCCTTCTCTCCCGCCCGCTCTCCCCTGCTCCCCGCCGCAACTCACCTGTCAGCAGCGGCGCTCCCCGAATCTTTCAGGACGAGTGGGGAGGTACTCAGATAAAGCAC
The DNA here is from genome assembly GCF_035609145.1 of Eleutherodactylus coqui. Taxonomy (NCBI): domain Eukaryota; kingdom Metazoa; phylum Chordata; class Amphibia; order Anura; family Eleutherodactylidae; genus Eleutherodactylus; species Eleutherodactylus coqui. Next base: position 191,347,304 of record NC_089842.1, read on the forward strand.
ATTACTCGGACGAGTAGTGCTTTACCGAGTACGTTCGCTCATCTCTATTGGAAATGTTATATGGAAAATTGGCTAAAGGTAACAATTGCTCCATAACTATGCATTTTTTAGATAAACACTAGAAACTGACAGTATAACTGGGTGAGATCTCATGAGTATACTGGTACTATATGTATAGGCAGTAAACTTACAGTAGCCTGATGAATGGCGGTGCTTGATCAGGTTTTAAATCCCTGCAACAGAACAAAAAATCTAAATTTGTGATCCCAGCAGTCATGAACTGTTTAATGGGCTAGAAAATTTCTTGTTGCCAAGCGCATATCTTGACCCAAGGACATACATAACAGAGAAAGCCCATATGGCATCTATGGGGCCAGTGACAAGAGGGAGTACAGTTCTGTTGGCACCATCCCCTTTGCTATTAGGTGGCAAGAACCTGTGCAGGACTCCCATCTCTGTGTTATAAGCAAGGGTGGGAGGAATAGGCTTTAGGCCTTGTTCACACAAGCACTGTTTTCGCCATTAGAGGAACACACAGAACGCGCTTCTATAAGAACCAATGGTTTCCTATAGAACCATTCAGATGAATGAATTTTGGATGCGCTGAATCCTCGCACCTAACAAAGATAGGAAATGGAAGTGCAAGGTTGCACCTAACCTCCGTGGTGCACAAAAAGATAGGACAGAAACTTCTATGGGAGCTGTAAAGCACGCTCCTCGGATCATGTGAGCAGGCTGATTCAAATTGCTGGAATTCACTGTTCACAGATCTTTAGTGCAGTGTAGCCAGGATCTTTTCACATGCCTATACTGCGCTAAAACAGCGCTCATATGAACGAGCCCTTAGTGAGTGAAGGAACATACATACACCAGGCCGTCCCACCCTTGTGAGTAAAACCACTGTCTTCATCCATTTTTTTTTTGCTTGCTACATGGAGTTTTTGTGTTTGCCCTAAAGTTTGGTATAGTGTTGTAATTTTACTTCTGCATTGACCAATATGATTTTGAAAATTAATTGTAAATCCATGTAATCTAATAGAAAATCTGAAAACTGTTTTAGTCCTAGCGCCGGTAGGAGTTATATAAGCACTGATATTTTTGCAGTGTTTTTTCCACAAGGATCAGTAATTCTTACTTTGCAAGACCGGAGATCTTATAATTGGATGACATTTTTGTGGGAAAGACAAAGTACAGGCTTATTTGGGAGACTTTGTTCTTAAGAAACCATATTAAGCGCCTCTTATTAAAATAGAAAGCTGATTAAACTAACAAAGCGATGAATAATTAATATGGAATTAGAAAGAGTGATTTTAAGTGACTGAAAAGTTTATTATTCTTTCCTGAGTACCTTTTTTTTTTTCTCCCTAAATGGGAAAACTTTTTTGCATGTGTACAGGTGATAATACAATTATCCATGGAACAGCACAATTTTAGAAGCTGTGTAATGTGCTACATAATTTTGTCTGCCACCTTGCCGTTGCTTTGTCTTATCACTGAGAAACCAGACTTTTTTTTTTTTTTCCATTATTGGTTTTTCTAGACCTATATTCTCAGACTTGTCGGGAGAGCGCCTACAGTTCTGTTACCTATTTACGGTATATGTTTTGCTGAATGTTCATCAACCTAGTCTGTTCTATGTGCCTATTTTGCTACAGACTGCAAACAATGTGCATAGTCTGATCTTATAGTCATTAAAGGGCCACTCCAGTGGATTTTTTTTCCATTTATTATGTAGCTATCCCCTCAGAATATACGTGGGCTAGTGTTACCTTAGTTTTTCATTTCTAGCTGAAACTCTTGGCCTCCCCCCCCCCCCCCCCCCCTCAGATGGTCATGTGATCCCTATTTTGACCAGCTCAGATTTACTTGGGGTTATTTATTTAGTTTCTAGTCAATTTCTCAATGTGTGTGATGCTATTATGTTGTCCCAACCACAGAATCTAGGGACACATGCTAGTTAGTGATGATGATCACACAGCTCCTGTCGCACAGTTATAATAGAGGAGATCACAGCTTATCATCCTGACCATATACTTATGCTCTGTAGATTTTTTTTTTTAGGTGAATATAGAAGGTAATGGTAATTAAACTTTACCCTAGTGTGGGAAAATGTTATAGCCTCAGCTAAAACTGTGCTGATGCATCATGGGATAAAGGTGATACAAAGTAAAACCTTTCAACCTCATGTTGGTGGCTAGTAAGCATCAGACATGGAGTTACACTATAGGGAAGGCTTCAATACACAGAAGAGACCTCTGAATGTGACTGGCAATCAGGTGAGGGTGCAGGAATGGAATCCGTTTTTGATGGAGTGGCCCTTTTAAGAGTGTGTTCATGTCTCAGACTTGGGGTTCATCTGTACAGGTGTTCTTTCACCATGTATTATGTATGCGTGCGTGACACACGGTAAATAAAGTCAATGGCCTTTCACTCTTCCGTGCACACTGGCATGGTCTATTTTACCGCATTATACACGCGTACAGCCCTCTATGGATGCATGTGCATATGCAGAGCTCACGGAACCCATTGCATAAGCCTTACATGTGAAGCACTTGTTGCCTAGCAAAATGCTAATTAATCACTGTGTATGCTTATTTCCCAACCTGCATTTTTTTTTTTCCCTTTTTTTTTTCTTTTTCTTTTTTTCATGCGCGTAGAGAAACGCAGTTACATATGCAGGCAAACATGCACCAAAAAAAAGTGCATACACAGAAGCGGGGAAATATGCAAGGTATGCGCAGCATTGTATGCGTAAGCCTGTGGACATGAGCCCTTAGGCCTCATGTCCACAGGCATATGTATGATTAGCTGCACATTTCTGCATATTGAGTTGTTTTTTTTTCCCCCTGCTCATGATCACAAATGTGTGGGTTTGTTTTTTTTTTTACATGGGTATAAGGGCGAGCACCCACTGGCGTTTTTTTACCTGCGTTTTGCGTTTTGCGTTTTTCCTGCACAGGCATAGAGATAACATGTGTTCCTGTCCACTGGCGTTTTTTTTGCGTTGCGTTTGCGTTTTTAACATAGGAACTGTCAGTTGCATATGTGTCCTTATTTTTCTCCTAATGCACCCATGAATGTCAATGGAAATTAACGGAAAAATCGCGGAAAAATCGCAGAAAACGCGGCAAAAACGCTGCGTTTTTTTCCCGCGGAAAACGCAAACGCCAGTGAGTGGGCGCCCTAACTGTGCATGTACTGCGTGCAGAAAAAAAACAAAACAAAAAAAACCTGACGGCTTCTTTTTTTTATCACTTAAAGGGGTTGTCCCGAGGCAGCAAGTGGGTCTATACACTTCTGCATGGCCATAATAATGCACTTTGTAATGTACATTGTGCATTAATTATGAGCCATACAGAAGTTATAAAAAGTTTTATACTTACCTGCTCCGTTGCTGGCGTCCTCGTCTCCATGGTGCCGACTAATTTTCGCCCTCCGATGGCCAAATTAGCCGCGCTTGCGCAGTCCGGGTCTTCTCCTCTTCTCTATGGGGCTCCGTGTAGCTCCGTGTAGCTCCGCCCCGTCACGTGCCGATTCCAGCCAATCAGGAGGCTGGAATCGGCAATGGACCGCACAGAAGCCCTGCGGTCCATGAAGACAGAGGATCCCGGCGGCCATCTTCAGCAGGTGAGTATGAAGACGCTGGACCGCCGGGATTCAGGTAAGCGCTGTGCGGGTGGTTTTTTTAACCCCTGCATCGGGGTTGTCTCGCGCCGAACGGGGGGGGGGGGGTTTAAAAAAAAAAAAACCCGTTTCGGCGCGGGACAACCCCTTTAATGAATTCTGGCAACGTGCTATTTACATGCAGTGCTTACTAGAGATGAGCGAACACCAAAATGTTCGGGTGTTCGTTATTCGGAACGAACTTCCCGCGATGTTCGAGGGTTCGTTTCGAACGAACCCCATTGAAGTCAATGGGCGACCAGAGCATTTTTGTATTTCGCCGATGCTCGCTAAGGTTTTCATGTGTGAAAATCTGGGCAATTCAAGAAAGTGATGGGAACGACACAGCAACGGATAGGGCAGGCGAGGGGCTACATGTTGGGCTGCATCTCAAGTTCACAGGTCCCACTATTAAGCCACAATACCGGCAAGAGTGGGCCCCCCCCCCCCCCCAACAACTTTTACTTCTGAAAAGCCCTCATTAGCATGGCATACCTTTGCTAAGCACCACACTACCTCCAACAAAGCACAATCACTGCCTGCATGACACTCCACTGACACTTCTCCTGGGTTACATGCTGCCCAACCGCCCCCCTCCCCCCCCACAGCGCACACCAAAGTGTCCCTGGGCAGCCTTCAGCTGCCCTCATGCCACACCACGCTCATGTCTATTTAGAAGTGCGTCTGCCATGACGAGGGACCGCAGGCACACACTGCAGAGGTTGGCACGGCTAGGCAGCGACCCTCTTTAAAAGTGGCGGAGCGATAGCCCACAATGCTGTACAGAAGCAATGAGAAATTGAATCCTGTGCCACCGCCATCAGGAGCTGCACACGTGGGCATAGCAATGGGGAACCTATGTGCCACACACTATTCATTCTGTCAAGGTGTATGCATGCCCCAGTCAGACCGGGCTTTTTAATTCATAGACACAGGCAGGTACAACTCCCTATTGTGAAGTCCCTGTCGACCCACAGCATGGGTGGCTCCCTGGAACCCACCGGCGGTACACAGAAATATCCCATTGCATTGCCCAACACAGCTGAGGTAGTAATGTCATGCTTAATGCAGGTGGGCTTCGGCCCACACTGCATGCCCCAGTCTGACTGGGGTTCTTTATAAGTGTACAGATGTAGTAAAAACTCCGTGTGCACCTACAGCATGGGTGGGTGCCAGGAAGCCACCGGCGGTACACAGAAATATCCCATTGCATTGCCCAACACAGCTGAGGTAGTAATGTTGTGCTTAACCCTTTCCAATCCAATTTGTATATGGTTTTCCTAGGGGGCTTACTCTTTTTCTGCCGTTATACAACGGCGCTATATGCTGGCTAAAGCCAGTACTGCATGAGCTGACACGTAGGATAGACTCCGACAGCAGAGAGGCTGGCAATATACAGTAAGAGAACCCCGACGGACGTCTACCAACAACGGAGCTGTACAGCCTTAAACCCTAATGTCTTCACAGGTCAGACAGTGGTGTGGAAAGGGTTAATGCAGGTGGGTTTCGGCCCACACTGCATGCCCCAGTCAGACTGGGTTTCTTTATAAGTGGAAACAGATGCATTTATAATTCCCTGTGGACCCACAGCATGGGTGGGTGCCAGGAAGCCACCGGCGGTACCTAGAAATATCCCATTGCATTGCCCAACACAGCTGAGGTAGTAATGTCGCGCTTAATGCAGGTGGGCTAAAAATTAATTTGATTACACTGTAGGCGAGGGCCCACAAAAATTGCTGTATCAACAGTACTAATGTACATCAGAAAAATTGGCCATGGCCAGCCAAGAGGGCAGGTGAAACCCATTAATCGCTTTGGTTAATGTGGCTTAAGTGGTAACTAGGCCTGGAGGCAGCCCAGTGTAACGAAAAATTGGTTCAAGTTAAAGTTCCAACGCTTTTAAGCGCATTGAAACTTATAAAAATTGTTCAGAAAAATTATTTGAGTGAGCCTTGTGGCCCTAAGAAAAATTGCCCGTTCAGCGTGATTACGTGAGGTATCAGCAGGAGGAGGAGGAGGAATATTAGACACAGATTGATGAAGCAGAAATGTCCCCGTTTTGGATGGTGAGAGAGAACGTAGCTTCCATCCGCGGGTGCAGCCTACGTATTGCTTACGTATCGCTGCTGTCCGCTGGTGGAGAACAGAAGTCTGGGGAAATCCAGCCTTTGTTCATCTTGATGAGTGTTAGCCTGTCGGCACTGTCGGTTGACAAGCGGCTACGCTTATCTGTGATGATTCCCCCAGCCGCACTAAACACCCTCTCCGACAAGACGCTAGCCGCAGGACAAGCAAGCACCTCCAGGGCATACAGCGCTAGTTCAGGCCACGTGTCCAGCTTCGACACCCAGTAGTTGTAGTGGGCAGAGGTGTCACCGAGGATGGTCGTGCGATCGGCTACGTACTCCCTCACCATCCTTTTACAGTGCTCCCACCGACTCAGCCTTGACTGGGGAGCGGTGACACAGTCTTGGTGGGGAGCCATAAAGCTGGCCAGGCCCTTAAAGACTGTTGCACTGCCCGGCGCACCTTTCCGAGCAGGTATGACAAGTGTGGGTATCTTTTCAGAAAGCGCTGAACCACCAAATTAAAGACATGGGCCAGGCATGGCACGTGCGTGAGGCTGCCGAGCTGCAGAGCCGCCACCAGGTTACGGCCGTTGTCACACACGACCATGCCCGGTCGGAGGCTCAGCGGCGCAAGCCAGCGGTCGGTCTGCTGTGTCAGACCCTGCAGCAGTTCGTGGGCCGTGTGCCTCTTATCGCCTAAGCTGAGTAGTTTCAGCACGGCCTGCTGACGCTTGCCCACCGCTGTGCTGCCACACCGCGCGACACCGACTGCTGGCGACATGCTGCTGCTAACACATCTTGATTGCGAGACAGAGGAGGAGGAGGAGGGTGGAGGGTGCTTTAGTGGAGGAAGCATACACCTCCGCAGATACCACCACCAAGCTGGGGCCCGCAATTCTGGGGGTGGGTAGGACGTGAGCGGTCCCGGGCTCTGACTCTGTCCCAGCCACCATTAAATTCACCCAATGTAACGTCAGGGAGATGTAGTGGCCCTGCCCGCCTGTGCTTGTCCACGTGTCCGTAGTTAAGTGGACCGTGGCAGTAACCGCGTTGGTGAGGGCGCGTACAATGTTGCGGGAGACGTGGTCGTGCAGGGCTGGGACGGCACATCGGGAAAAGTAGTGGCGACTGGGAACTGAGTAGCGCGGGGCCGCCGCCTCCATGATACTTTTGAAGGACTCCGTTTCCACAACCCTATACGGCAGCATCTCAAGGCTGATGAATTTTGCTATGCGGACGGTTAACGTTTGAGCGTGCGGGTGCGTGGCGGCGTACTTGCGCTTGCGCTCCAACAGTTGCGCAAGCGACGGCTGGACGGTGCGCTGAACTACACTGCTGGATGGGGCCGAGGACAGCGGAGGTGAGGGTGTGGGTGCAGGCCAGGAGACGGTAGTGCCTGTGTCCTGAGAGGGGGGTTGCATCTCAGTGGCAGGTTGGGGCACAGGGGGAGAGGCAGGGGTGCAAACCGGAGGCGCTGAACGGCCTTCGTTCCACCTTGTGGGGTGCTTGGCCATCATATGTCTGCGCATGGTGGTGGTGGTGAGGCTGTTGGTGTTGGCTCCCCGGCTGAGCTTTGCGCGACAAAGGTTGCACACCACTGTTCGTCGGTCGTCAGGCGTCTCTGTGAAAAACTGCCAGACCTTAGAGCACCTCGGCCTCTGCAGGGTGGCATGGCGCGAGGGGGCGCTTTGGGAAACACTTGGTGGATTATTTGGTCTGGCCCTGCCTCTACCCCTGGCCACCGCACTGCCTCTTGCAACCTGCCCTGCTGATGCCCTTGACTCCCCCTCTGAAGACCTGTCCTCCTGAGTAAGCGTTGCACACCAGGTGGGTCAGTCACCTCATCGTCCTGCTGCTCTTCCTCCGAATCCTCTGTGCGCTGCTCCCTCGGACTTACTGCCCTTACTACTACCTCACTGCAAGACAACTGTGTCTGATCGTCATCGTCCTCCTCACCCACAGAAAGTTGTTGAGACAGTTGGCGGAAGTCCCCAGCCTCTTCCCCCGGACCCCGGGAACTTTCGAATGGTTGGGCATCAGTGACGATAAACTCCTCTGGTGGGAGAGGAACCGCTGCTGCCCAATCTAAGCAGGGGCCCGAGAACAGTTCCTGGGAGTGTTCCCGCTCCTGAGCAGGTGTCATTGTAGTGGAGTGAGGAGGCTGGGAGGAAGGAGGAGCAGCAGACAGAGGATTCGGATTTGCAGCAGTGGACGGCGCAGAACTGCGGGTTGACGATAGGTTGCTCGAAGCGCTTTCTGCCATCCAGGACAGGACCTGCTCACACTGCTCATTTTCTAATAACCGTCTCCCGCGTGGACCCATTAATTGGGCGATGAATGTGGGGACGCCAGAAACGTGCCTCTCTCCTAATCGCGCAGCAGTCGGCTGCGACACACCTGGATCAGGAGCTCGGCCTGTGCCCACACCCTGACTTGGCCCTCCGCGTCCTCGGCCGCGTCCACGTCCTCTAGGCCTACCCCTACCCCTCAGCATGCTGTATTACCAGTGATTTGATTTCACAGGCAGCTAATAAATTGGCGCAAGACTGCAGGCCAAATATAATTTTTTCCCTTTTTTGAAAACGAAAGGCCCCACTGCCTCTAGTGAATGTATAATCTAAGTTTAATAACTGTGCTGTTTTCCTGCTAATGTGTCACAGAACGTGAGTGTAGCAGAGTTATTAACTCTGGCAGAGCAGGTATTTTTTTTCCCAATTAAGGAAAGCAAATGGCGAAGCCAGCAGTAAACCGTAGCTGGGTGCGTCTGATTTTTAAAGGTTGCACACGCAGCCGACACGTGTCCACCGCCCTTAGGACGGACAGAGGCAGGACAAATAGAAATATTTTCCGTTTTTTTCCACCAAAAGGCAGCACTGCGTATATTCAATGAATAATAACTGTGTTGTGGCCCTGCCTACACAATTCTTTCCCTGCAGTATCAATGGAGGGTGCAATGCTCTGCAGAGGCGATTTTGAGAAGTAAAAAAAAATGCAGCACAGCTAACAGCAGCCAGCACAGTACTGCACACGGTTAAATATGGCCCTAGAAAGGACCGTTGAGGTTCTTGAAGGCTACACTCACTCCTAACACTCTCCCTGCCTATGCAGCACTTCTGTCCCTAATGATGGGTGCAACGCTCTGCAGAGGCGATTTTGAGAAAAAAAAAATTGCCACTGCTAACAGCAGCCAACACACAGCTATCAGTGGCCCTAATAAGGACCTTTGGGGGGTCTTGAAGCCTACACTAACTACCAATTCTTTCCCTACAGCAGCTCCGGTACAAACAGCACTGTCCCTCATCTAACTCACACGGCATCTGAGGCGAGCCGCGGGAGGGGCCGACTTTTATATTCGGCGGACACCTGATCTTCCCAGCCACTCACTGCAGGGGGGTGGTATAGGGCTTGAACGTCACAGGGGGAAGTTGTAATGCCTTCCCTGTCTTTCAATTGGCCAGAAAAGCGCGCTAACGTCTCAGGGAAGGAAGTGAAAGTAACCCAAACACCGCATGGTGTTCGTTACGAATAACGAACATCACGAACACCCTAATATTCGCATGAATATCAAGCTCGGAAGAACACGTTCGCTCATCTCTAGTGCTTACACAATTTTTTCTCTCAAGCGTATCGACGTGCAGAGTCCATACGCAGAAGTGCCTGGCTCAACAAAAATCTATTGACTTTCATTGACTCCATTCACCATATATCCTGCGGCTGTGCAACGCGCACGTAATGCATGGTGGAAAAAACACCTGTGAACATGAGGCCTTAGGCAGTTTTCACATAAGCATCTGCAGCCCCTTATTTGTATGCATAATATGTCAGCACCACTAAGACCCTATTAAAATCTAATCTGTAGCCACCCTGACATGTGACGCTGCGAGGCTGGGTGGGTCCAGCTGCCGAGCCCTCTTCATACACCCTCCTGGCAACCAAGAGAGTACCTGTACGCTCAACGGATAAAAAGTGAAGAAATATTTTGTAATGTGCTCTACAAGGACTGATGATAAAATGGAGATTTGATCTACATTTTCCATATGGGCAAGTATTTTACATAACACCCATGTATACTTGCAATGTACCTTCAAACTTGCAGCTCTTAACAAAAGAGAACGGTGGTTAACGAGGGAACCTAAACCTCTTTCTAGTATTTTGGCTATAGGGATTTCGCAGCTACTAAGTTTTTGCCAACTATCAAGAGATAAGCTATACCCACATATAGTAACACCAAAGCACAGTTCCCACACCCACTGATCCACAAAATAATAATTTTTTTAGGAGGTCTTGGATATCGCTACAGATTTGCCTATTTAAGACTTATAAGGACCCCTGTACTAGCAAGTATAATGCTGAAGTGGTCCTGGGTTGTAGGACCTTCCAGCCTGTCTTGAGTAATCAGTAAATATTTGTATTCCACATATGAAATAACGATTCTGGAGCAACTTTTCTCCTAAGTCTATTGTGTCCTTCCTCTTTTCCTCCTATAAACTGACAACTGGGTGTTAACATTCCCAGTTGTCAAAGGGGGTGTCCCCTTATATACTCCTGGTACTGTTGGAGCTCATTGGACAGTGTCAGTGTGCAGGGACGCCCCCAAGTGGTAAATGCCCAGTTGTCAATTTATTTACAAATTTCTAATAGGAACAGCTGAAGGGCACAAGGTAGAAGTTCTAAGAAAAGATGCTCCAAAATTGCTAGATTATAGGAGATCTAATAATTTACTAAAGGAAGAGAGTTGACAGGTGTTAATTAACCTAATCTAACTGGATGTAGTCTATAAATCAATCGATTGTATTCATCAACACCTTCACTTCTGTGCTTCTGATAGTGAATCAGCCACACGGGCAACCTCCTGCATCAGATTTTGCCTTCTATGCTAGCATCTTGGCAGAAAAGGGAAGCAGTGAACTAATTTATTTAACTTCTTGTGGGCGTTCTGTCAGTCTGCAGAGAATCAAATCGAGACACTCGCCAGAGTCTTGACGGAAGCCATTGATGTAATTACTGACCAAGGTACATTTGTATTTGTGTGGCTTTAATGTCATTTCATTTTGGGAATACGTCTGCGGAAACTGAATGTGCCCCCTCTGTCTGGGGAATAAACCTCCCATAGCAGGGCAGTGTCCTCACTTCATCCTGATTGCAATCTAATGATGCAGGTCTCACTGTTCTGTGAATGTATTTCTGCTTCTTCCTGCTCCATCTCACCCCGGAGATGGAAGTCCTATTCGTTTTGAACTACTGCCAGTTTTTTTACAGATACCCCACCCAATGGAGTTAGATCTGCTGGCTTCTCTTATGTTGTGGCTACTACCTTGCTACTGATCAGTTATTGCTAAACAGCAGGATGGTACGCTGCTAGCTCAATTTCCTGTAGCATCCGTCTAATTGTCAGGAATGGTGAGTCAGGATGCATTGTGTTGTGTGATGCCTGGTTTGCTGTTAATGTGATTTGTTGTAAGCACTATGAACTGCTGAGACTTGATAGAAGGGTTAATATTAACCTTTTATTTGTTGAGCAGTATTATTTGAGTGTCCTTTTTGGCAATTTAGTTTCTGCCTTGATTTTATATTTTGCACCAGATGCAGTTCAGTTTGTTACTTTGTAGAACTTATCACAATGTATTCTTTGCAAATTTACATAGGGCTGCTGTATCATCTGAAGAGTTAGCATGATATGCAAATGGTTAAGTCACAAGGAAACAAATTCAGCTCTGCTATGTGTATAGGTTATATATGTTGTGTATAGATATGTGTGCATATATAATTTTCATATGGGTCTTGCTCAATAGCATGATAAAGATCATTAAATGTAATTCTGTCATTTAGATTGTAAGCTCTTAGGGACAGGGACGACTCTGTCCTTCTTGTTTCACTGTTCTGTCCATGAGATGTATAGCTGATATAACAGACTCATTCGGGTGTGTTTTTTTTTTTTTTTTTTATTTATTTATTTTTTTCACATAGATAGTTTTGTATGTGATCCTATTACTGGGTTTCCCAGTTTTTCTGTATGTCTATGCTTATCTAAAGTGTTTTTTAGTGGGTGATCCTACATTTAGAAATGGTTATTGGTTCCCTTTTTAATGTAATTTAGTAAATTGCAGTCACAGGGGATCAGGTAATGGCATTAATGTTAAATGACTCATTATGGTTATGTGCATCTGACGAGCTGAATATTTTTTTTTTCTTGTTCTAACAGGCTAAGATATTGTGGACGATGGTCAGATGATTCTCCGCCTGGCTATCACATGCTGTATCATGAAGCAGAGAGAACACTGACAATATTATTTAAATTTTGGAATAATTAGAGGCGTATAATGGAGAGCAAGAACTCCATCCTCCAATTGCACAATCCCATTATGGAGCTGTGTTACATCAGCTTCTATCTTCCTCGGGGTAATGTCAGGGGATTCGTATACAAATGCTGTGTAACTCGAGACAAGGCTGGAGCATGCTTTGATAACTGTTTTCAAGTCAGGGAGGAGACGGAGCATGCACAGCACAGGAATCCACCTTATGGAAGCGTTACAGAGGCCTTAGGGAAAGCTAATACACGGGACTTGCTCACAGAGCTATACAAGCTCACCGCTGCTAAGGACAGATTGTTGATTGATCTTCTCAACACATCCAATTTTCCGAGATCTAAAATGGGTAATCAGGATGGTAAATTTCAGGATGTAGCTGGAGCATCTCCGTTTCTGGATGAATCCTCTATCCCAACGGATTTCCAAGAGTCATTGACTGCTTCTGTGGATAAAAAGGCGTTCTCGTCAAAGGGGAAAAAAGGAAGAAGGTTTAGCCGGAGGAAAGAGAGCTTAGAGGATTTTGTAAACAAAAAAATTAAGTGGAAAAGCCAACCAGAAGCAGGAATGGCACCAGGTAGAGAAAAGACACCATCAATAAAGGTTTCTGTGACAAGCTTGGTGGATAATTTACGTCCAAGACTTCAGGCGGTGGAGAATAAGGACATTTATGGCTCGGGGGCTTCTGTGAACACCACTTCTGGTAGACCCAGTGAGAGTTCAGGGGTTCTTGGCCCTGGATCGTTAGCTGGCAGTTCACAATCCTTGTATGACAATGATGTTTTTGGTGACTTCCCTTCAATTTCTCAAAATGATGGGGCTGTGGGGGACCTGCAAGATGTTCTTCGGATGGTTCAGGAGCAGCAGAAGGGTGCCACATCCCACAGCATCTTATTAAACAAAGACAACCTGGAATATATTGATGGTGATCAGGTCTGCATGGAGAAAGATTTTAAGACTGTTGTTGCCAAAGTTCAAGATGTCGTCCCTTGTGTGCAGAAAGTGGTGACTACTTACAGCTTGTCAGACGATTCTTCTAAGGAAGGCAGATGTGAAAATATTACCACAGTCCACTCTGCCATGTCAAGTGATTTTGTCTCTAAAGTTGATGTTCTTAATCTGAATGAGACTTTTGTGAACGACAAAGAAGAAAAGTCTGAGAAATATCCTCGCGTTGAATATGTGGTTAAGGAGACTCAGCAAGTTTGTGGGGTTGTTAACAAGAGTCTACTTAGGGTTCGTAAAAGTGATAAGGTGGAAGACACAGAGTATTGGTCGGGGCAGCTTGATCACAAAGGAAAACCACATGGTCGTGTTAGCCCCATCCTGATGAAACCCGTAACTACTTCCCAAGAATCTTTAAATATATTGACTGTGTCTCAATTGAACAGTAAAGTGGAGAAACCTATCACAAACCAACCTTCAGACTGTGCTATGCTTCGTCACTCCTTTCCATCGAGTAATAATGTCAATAGAGAGGTGTCTCCTGTCCTGTCTCCATTTTCATCCCGACTACCAAGTCCTCAGCTTTACCATCGGATTCTTGCTTTACCAACAAAGCCTTTTGAGGATGATCTTAAATCATGGGGGAGGGAAATGCATTGGCCTGTACGTGATTATAGCAAAGAGCCATCCTTCCTCCCTAAACTGGGACTTAAAACCAAAGCATCTAGCCTTACCAACCTAGGGCCTGACTCTAGCATTGCAGATGATTTCAGGCAAAAGCCAAAAGGAAATGGGAAATTGCAAACCTTGCATCTAGATCTTCCTCCTCCAGGTTAGTAGCTCTGTCTTCTACTCTTATACATTGATTTATAAAATGAATCTTGTAATGCACTTCATTTAGAAAATAATCTTGTAAGAATTGCATGATCACCTTGACCGTGATGATATCAATGACATTAGATGTCTTGTGTTCTACCCTGAAGAATATTAATTCTTATTGCCTGAGCATCTATGACCTTTGACTGTTGATTATAACACACTGATAGATGGGATTATTAGTGACTCCCTTAAATTCTGTTGCAATCCCCCTTGACAAATTTACAGCCTTTCTGACTCAACCAGATGTCCTTAAATGACTGGTATTAATAGTTATACTGTATTTGTCTGTTATGCAACAATAGGTTTGTGCATTGATCACATTACAAGCATGTTGATGGCTACAAATTCTTGTATGTACTGTCAGAACTTCCCTAGTCTCTTTAAAAGAAAGAAAGACCCTTTTTGACAAGTTCCTGGTAAATGTTTGGTAGAAACTATATTCTATTTTAAGTTAGTGTTTTATGCGAACCTTTTCGTGTGGGTTCAAAGCCAATTAGTGAAGGGTGACTAAAGGATGTTGATGAGAATAAGCAGTCAAGTGTAAGGATTTTATTGAACTTGTGGCATTACAAACCAGAATTGCCATTGCAGGATGGTGTACAAGAAATGTCTGCAGAGCCTGTGAGGTTTGGCTTTGTGTAAATGCTGCAGCATATACTATATGCCTTGCATGGCTCTGTGCTGCAAAGCTAGGCCAGGCTTTCAGGGCTGTAATAAAACTACTTGTGAAGAGGCTGAGCTATACGCTGAAGCACAGGTTCACTCTCAGAGGTGTAACATAAAGGGGTTGTCTAAGAGTTAAAAAGAAGGGGAAAAAAGTAAGTGAATGTAAACATAGACTACTCGCCATTTAAATACCTTGCTGCTTCATCATAGATGTTCTGGTCAGGGTTGGCAGGCTGAATTTTTTTCTTTGCATTAGACCATTTTATCCAAACATTAGGGACATGTTGGAAAACCACTGTGAATAAGAACTATAAGTGATGCATGTCTATAAATCACAATTTGATATGAACTCATTACCATTAGTCATTAAATGGTGATTACAGTCGTCATAACCTGCTCAAGTACCACCAGCCTCCGGAAAAATAAAGAAATAATTAAAAGTCCCTATTTTTACGAACTCTTAGGCTGCCTGTCCACTGGCATTGCGGTATCCCGCGGCATATCTCTGCCACGGGAGCCACTGACCGGGAGCAGGAGCCAGACAGATCTCTGCGGTGAACCTATCTGAAGGGCTCACCGCAGAGAATCGCGGCAATTCGCAGCATGCTGCTATTTGGCGGCCATGAGCAGAGAATCGCTATGATTCTCCGCTCATGGATAGGGGGGGGGGGGGGGGGGCGGGGGCTGTGCTTTCCCTAGCAATGCTACAGAAAGCGTGCAGTGCGTTCCGGCGATAATCTGGCCGTGGGAGACGCAATGCAAAAACGTCTGTAGACAGGCAGCCCCTAAGGCTACCCACTGGCGTTGCCGTTTTCCGCGGTGTTTTCCGCGGCGTTTTCGTTAATTTCCATTGACAATCATGGGTGCATTAAGAGAAAAATAAGGAGACATATGCAACTGACAGTTCCTATGTTAAAAATTGCAACGGACCGGAAAAAAAACCCCTAATGGACAAGAACACATTCTATACTAATTGCTCTTCAGAAAAAACGCAAAACGCAATTTTGCATCGCAGGAAAAAAATCGCCAGTGGGTAGGCGCCCTTAAAGAGGTTTCCAGGGAAATGCTATTGATGACCTATCCTCAAGAGAGGTCATCAATAGTTGATCGGCTGGTGTCCGTCGCTCGGGACACTGACTGATCAGCTGAGCGGCGCATGCTGTCAGTGCCGCAATAACACAGGTCTGAGCGGAAGCCTCTGTGCCGATCTCCGTGTAGAGGCCGACGCTTGTAACTGCAGGAACAAACCACTTCAAACACTGGAGCAGCATGCAGGGTGCACAAAGAAATCCTTAAGGCACATTCTTTATCAGGATATACTTCATTTCATTCTATATGCATGACAATGTTTCGACCTCTGTCCGCGGTCTTTATCAAGTCAGATACCGCAGACAGTGGTTGAAATATGGAATGAAAGAAGTATATCCTGATAAAGAATATGCCTTAAGGATTTCTTTGTGCACTCTGCATGTTGCTCCAGTATTTGAAGAAGTTTTGGATCTATTGGCTCCTGTCAGAAGCTTGCATGTCAGCCCTAATGGTATGTTCCCACCCATTGTCGTATAGGGTTGGGGATATTGTGTAGTGCTGCTTTCCAACTACGTACCTCTTTGTTTTTAATGACAGCTGTGCCTGCAGTTAAAAGTGCTGGCCACTTTAAAGACATCGGCGCGGAGGCTTCTGCTCCGACCTCTGTGTATTTGGAGCAGAAATCTCCGCACCGAGCTACCATGTAGTGGCCGGTGCTCGTAACTGCATGCACGGTTCCCGTTTACTTCAATGAGAGCCGTGCCTACAGTTGCAAGTGCCGGCCACTACATGGAGGTCGGCGCAGACACTTTTGCTCTGACCTTCGTGTTTTGTGGCGCTGACAGCTCAGCTGATCGATTAGGGCCCTGAGCGACGGATCCCTGCCGATCAACTATTGATGACCTATCCTGAGGACCGCTCATTAATAGTATTCACTTGGAAAATCCCTTTATGAAATTTCATGTTGTGGCTGGCAACTCTGGCTCCAGTAGTGCCCTACCTGTGTGCAGTGATATGTTGTACTCACTAGCCGCAGTGGAGATGTGCTGTGTGTTTTGTTTTTTTTTGTCACCACTGACGTAAATTAGACCCCATTCCGATGTCTATACAAGGGTCTCCCACTTACCATGTGCTATTTTTACAATACCACTTAGTATTCTACATATACACAGACCAGGCTTCTATAGGGTGTCAGTACCACAACTAAATGTAGTGCACCATGCAGACTTACAGCCAATTAGTTTCTTTCATACTATTAGACCAGGCCAGCTTCCGTAGACTATGAAAGTATATCACTCGGGGTGTCAGTGCTTTGTGTGGCATACTTTGCAAGTGTGAGGCAACTGACCCGGGCTAATAGTATGGGTGAAATTAATAGGCTGTAAGCCTGCTTGGTGTACTACATGTACTTGTTGTACTCACATCCTATAAAAGCCTTATATGTGTGCAAGTATAACACTAAGCAGCTATCCCCCAGTGTGTTGTGGGGGTGTGAATGGTGTCAGTACTTTACACCTGTCACCCGCCTCATAGGCATTTTCTTTCTACATGCTGCTGATGTGAGGTGTTTTTGGTTAAAAACGTCTTGCATTACTGCAGGGAAGTAGTGATCCTCCGTCGCAGTTGAAAGCTACGCCAGAGGATAGACAAGTACTTCCCATTGTTGTAAATGGGAAACCCTGCACGCTATGGTATGTGTTTGCCGGCTCCATTGAAAGCGAAGATGGGGGGCACAGGAAAATTACATCGCATTAATTGACTTTGTATCAAAAAGGCTACTTTCTCCTCCATTTTCAACGACTTTTTACTGTTTTCACCCAAATATATGCTTTTCTTCCTTGTGTGTGTCCTCCCTTACCACTATTGCTAATCTGTGTTAGCGTGAATGGTCGTCTGGGCAATGACACATTTCAGTTATCTACTTAATACACCCAAAACCCCTTTACATCTCCCCTTATGTAAAACTGTGTGTTCCCATTTTGAGTTTATCTACCGTGTCCTGTATGTGTGCCTGATGCTGCCCGCATATTTGTATGTGCTTCTGTGATAATTATATTGCAGAGGACTGGTGGCAACCAGCTTACAAGAGGAGGTGCTGAGCGACAGTGTGGACCCACGCCGAGCTCCACACTAATGAACTGGCAAGCATTTTGGTACAGCAGTGCACTGAGAGAGAAGGGCTGGGAAGTTTGATAAACAGGCATAGTTTGGTGCCAGTTTCCTGAGTGCAGAGTGACCCCTGTAGTGCTAGAGGGGCCTGTTGGAGGTATGCTTGGTCAGTAGGCTGGAGTGCTGGCAGAGAGACGTGGAGCACCTGAGTGAAGATGTGCAGTTGGAGCAATGTGGCCGTGCTGTGGGAAGAGTTGCTGGGCTACAGCTGCATCTGTTACGATGTGTTCATGCGTGCAGGTTTTGTTCTTTTTATGCAGCTCTCGAAGAAAAAATGAGGTGAAGATCATAAATGGAGAGCAAGAATAAAGGACGGATATAACTTCTTTTTATTTTGTACCCATTCCTGGTTTCCAAGACTGCATCAAAAAACCTGAACAAAACCTGCACATGTGAACAGACCCTAAAACTGCAGCATATTCACAGATAAGCATACTTGTCATTACTTCTTGCTTCTCTCCTATAGGGCAGCAGTCTGTATTTTGCTGATGGGCTCATAGGCTAATAGTAGAGAATAAAGAATTTTAACAATGGGTATGAAGGCCCTGCTTGCAAGAGTTTACAATCTAAGGAAATAGAGGCAACACAAGAGGTAGAAGTGTTTGTTCTGTTTGTCACACATACCCCAGGAACTTGGGACATGTGACACAGGGGCAGACCACAGGGTTGACTTATTCCTGGTTCCCCAGATTATGCATTCCTGCAAGATGGAGCCTTAATCACACCGACACAATTTTTGCATGCCTCAAAACACTTGTCTGCCACCACTGATTGTTTTACTTGAGGATAGGTCATCCACCTACTGTGTTTCCTCAAAAATACCTACCCCAATAATAAGCCCTACCCTGATTTTCAGAGGAAAGGGGGCTTAAAATATAAGCTTTACCCCAAAAATAAGCCCTTGCTACACTACATTGATCTAGCAAAGCTGCGATTTGGTTCAGGAGCGCCGCCTTAGCCAATCGGAGCAATTGCTTGCTGGAGGCGCGGGGTCTTGAAGCACTGTCACCAGCAAGAGATGCTCCGTCAGCATTGAGGACGTCATGGAAGCCTGCAGGAGCGCTGCATCCCGGCGGCAGGAACCCGGACAGCAACTGCTAGGAGAGTATAAGATCCTGTGGCTCTTTGGGGGAAATAAGTTATTTAAGACCAGGTCTTACTTTTGGGGAAACACGGTAGTAGGTTCTGCTCACTGACTGGAAAAAAGACTTTTCCAGCAACCAAAATTGCTACACTGAGGGCTCCTTCACTCGGACACATTGTTCACCAGTATTTTGAGAGCCAAAAGCAGAAATGGAACGTACAGAGAAAGTATAATGGAAAGATTTGCATTACTTCCACATTTTGGACCCGCTACTAGTCTTGGCTCACAAAATACTGATTTTAAAAAATCTGCCTGTGTGAAGGAGCCCTGAGGATGCAATAACAAAGGTGTGTTGTTGTTTTTTTTGCACGTTTTTGTGCTTTACGAGATTTACAGGAAAAGAACACATTTTAAATGGATTTGTTTACACATCTGTTCTTTTTTTTTTTTTTTTTTTTTTTAAATTTAAGCAATGCTGCAATATATAAAACCTGCAGTATGTCGTATTTTTGAACAATTCTATGGGAGCAAAAAGAAAAAAACATGCATGTGAGTCCGCTGTGATAGTTCTCTTTTTACTATTGGAGTAATGTGATTTTCATGCATGGGAGAATCACAAGTTTTTCTTTCAAAAAATATTGCACTCACAAACTGCGGTTTTGCAAGGGCAATACCTGCCAGGTTTCTCGGACCAATATTGCCAATAGATGTCAGGTTATCTACATTGTCTGTAGGCAGGCAGATGTGTCTGTCAGTTATCGCACTGGCAGCGGGGCAGGCAAGCATCTCTAAAGCATGTTGTACACGTTCTGGCCACTCGTCCAGCTTGGACACTCAGAAGTCAGAAGGGCCAATGCCATGTCTGAGTACATCCATGCGGGAGCTGCTATCCTTTTGGATTACTCTGTGTGCTCTTGCTACAGGCTGCGACGGGCTGAAACAAAACTATGCCACATCTCTGTTACTCATCCTGCAACCAGCGGTGTGGTCCTGTTGCAGCGGAGACCTCCTGCTCGTCCTCCATGGGCCATAGAGCTGCGATTAGTTTTAGATGTGCCCTTGCGGCCATGGGGAGATGCTCTTCTTAAGCTACTTAACAGTCTATCTTGAAACTGCTGCATTTTGAGGTCCCTCTACGCTACTGGAATGAGTTTTGGCATGGTAGGGGATATCAAGGAGGGTTGACACCCAGTAAGCTGTTTTGATGTGGGCTATGCAACGGTCCTTCTGAAAACACTGCAGGATAAAATCACTGATATGTCTCAAAGTGCCTAAGAGTATCCTCGGCTGGTCCTGCCATCCATGTAGAATAGCTGGGGTTAGTCATGCTTCCCAGTTATCCTGGATTTTGCGGGACAATCCCAGATTTAGGACACTGTCCTTCAGTCCTGGGCGGCAGTCAGCATGCCCCCCACTTTCTCAGTCATGCACTAGAAAAGGATGCCTGGCCCAGTGGGCCGGTTACAGCCCATACAACACGGTATAAACTACACCGATAATAATGGTCCTGTATTATCAGTGCAGTTATCGATGCTAGACTGGATGGAGGACCTGTGATGACGTCAGTCACATGTCCTTCATCCTGCAAGTCCTCGGTAGTCTGCAGAGGAGGTAAGAGGCTTCCTCCACCATCTGAGAGGAGAGAGAGAAAGGGGACAGTGTCAGTGAAGGGATGGTTAGGAAGTAAAATGCTAATAGCAAGTTAAACTTACTGCAACTGTTAGGGCATGCTGGGATTGTAGTTTTAGTGAAATGAATGTCCACTATCTGTTAAGCTTTTGATGGAGCATACTGGCTGTTGTAGTTCTGACGGTTCCAGACATTCAGGACATGTTGTAGTTATAACAAAATCTTGTGAGGCTGGTAACACACTTTTTTTCATAAATTTTTTCATGGGTCTCCTGATCTATACTTGAGCATTGTACATTCCTATGATGTACGGAATTCAGGTCAGGATACCTGCGCTCAGGCCGGGACACTTCTATATTACAGACCCTAAACGGGGACTAAAATATAGCTGTGTCACTGATGTTAGGCTAAGACCACACTATCCAGCTTGCCACATGTGGCCAATCCATACCCAGTGCAGCAGCCAATGGCCACAGTGGATGATTGTAGGACAAGTTGTAGTTTCCATTAGCACCATTTTAGGGCTAGAAATGACTTTTTTGATCTCTTTTTATTGCGTTTTTTTTGGGATGTGGATGAATAGCGATTCAGACTTTTTTTTTTTCCCCATATGGTATAACAGACATATATTTTTATCGCGTGGCTCTTCATGAACACGACGATATCTAATATGTGGGGGGCCTTTATAAAAAGTGTAGAGAAGAATAATATATACTTAATTTTAAACTTAAGCATTTTTCTTGTCCCTAAAGTAGCCTTGAAGATCCTATTATTCAATTGCTAGTATACTACATGGCACTACTTATGCATGTGTCCCAACCATCCCTGATTTGGCAGGATGGCTTCATATTCGGTCACTAATGGGGCTCACTCACACAGGCGTAAAATACGCAGTACACTGCAACTACACATGTATAAGCGCGTTTGCTGCATATGCTAAATCCTCCTATTTGTTCGTCCATCCCTCCTCCTATACTTCTCCCATATGTGGAAAAACATGTTGGAGAAGACATCCTGTTTCTTGCCCAAAGCCACCTTCCCTGCAGTATTGAGTAATGGTGGACTGGCCAGACAATTGGGTGATTGGTATACCTTCCTCCTTCTCCTGTGACGATAACGCAGTGTCTGTTCCAGTCGGTAGACAACAGGAATAGTCATACTGATTAGTGCGTCGTTACGACTGATTATTTTGGTCGCTATCTCGATGCAGGCTAAGACTGCACAAAAATCTTTAATCTGCAGCGGCACCACAAGCATAAAGTGACCAATCTTTATACAGCACCTACTACCAGCATACACTGTGTGGTACCCTGTAGTCCCTCTCTGCTGCTGGATTAGACTCTTCAACTTGTACAACGTGGAATTCTACCATGTACGCACATCACAGATGAGGTAGTTGAGTGGTAGCCTAAACTGCACTTCCACCAAACAAAAGGTTGTTGAGTGTGAACTTCTAAAGTGTGAGCAGTTTCCTAGCCTTTTCCGGCACGGAATATAAACCTGGGTAATTGTTTAGGACTTCTCTAGAGCATCACCAATCCTCTGGCACGCTCTACCCCAAAACATCAAGACAATCCCCGATAAATGAAACTGCAGACGCTCCTGAAGAAAAACGCCTCTTCATAGAAGCATAGCAAATCTCCTGATCTAGTCCCTCACCCCCAAAATGTGCCCCCTGCCCCTCCCTATAGCTTTCCGCTTTTGCCTATTATGTACACTTTCTGCCCTGTTCCTCCTGCTCTACCACCACCCCGTCTGTGTCCTAAAAACTGTATACCGCATTGCTTTGTTCCCCATTGCTCCACCTCCTGCCCTTGTACCTTCTGTCACCACACCCCCATTGTTTTCAAATATCTGAATACCATATGTAACTTTTGTAATGTTGGCATTTATCACGTGCCCCACCTGCAGGACATTGACCCATTGTGCTGTTAAAGGGGGTTGTACCCGAATATCAAGTTATCCCCTATCCACAAGGTTTACCATAGGGAATAATTTGGTGATCAGGTGGGGGTCTCTCCGCTGAGACCTCTGCCAATCTGAAGAATGGGATTCCTGTAACAAGCATATGCGGTCAACGTTGCATTTATTTCAATTGTAATGATGGAAATACCAGAGCTGGTTGTTGCTTGCTTACATGGCAGTCCCATTGAAAGTGAATGCAGCGCTTGCATAACCAGCGCTCTGTTCAGTCTCCTCCTCGCCATGGGGGTGCAATAACCTAACAGTGAGGATGGGGGACACGGAATCCCTGTTCTTGAGATCAGAGGGAGTCTCGGTAGTGAGACAACCACTGATCAATTTTATCCTAAGATGACTAGATGTCCCGCTGTGGGGCCCTGTGTCCCGCTTTCCGCAGGGTTTCCTAAGTGGGAAAAGCCTTTTGGGACGTCAGGTCACCATGAAGGTGATTACCAGCCAGGGGGCTGCGGCTCCTCAGCTATAAATCACTCAGTTTTGCTGCGGGATGCGCACACTTTTTCCCTTAACCTCTCCTCCTTGGTTCTACAGGAGAGGAAGTCTGAGTGTAATTCCGCCCGCAGCAGCGCCGAGCAGCACTCTGAAACAGGATAAACTTACCTCGTTCTGGTCTTAAGGGGGAAGCTCTATTACTACTTTGGGTGACACTGTTACTACTGGGGCCAATATAGGGGGCATTACTAGTAATAGTGTCCCCTAGATCAGCCACAGTAGTATTACTACTGGGGGCGATATAGGGAACACTATTACTACTGGGGCTAAAAGAGGTCACTATTACTACTGAGGCCACTCTGCATGTGGCTGCACACCTCAAGCTGACTTGGGATATGTTCACACGTGGCAGAAATGCTGTGGAATACCCACAGTGGACATTTCCGTGGCAGTTCCTGCATCCAAAAAAAGTCAAGCTGATTTCATACTTTGCAGTGCTCCACCTTTCCTCCTCTGAAGGCTTCCTGCTGTCAGCACTCCCCGGCTTCTGGTTCTCAGCAGCATGGTCAGGTGTGGTACCGCTGGTCAGGTGAGGTCACTACAGGCTGCTGGGAACCGGAAACCAGGGAGCGCTGACAGTGGGAAGCCTTCAGAGGAGTTGAGGCAGAGCGCTGTCTAGTATGACATCTGCTGCAGGTACGCAGCAGATTGCCAGAAAACATCGGCACCAATGGTACGCATTTTGACTGTGTTTTGGATGTGGAAATGCTTCAGAATTTGCTCCTTTTTTTTTTTTTTAACCAAAATAGCTTTGTACTTTTTAGAACGACTGAGGTAAAATCATGCATTGTGATAAGCCCTGCCCACTCCCATTTGTCCCTGGTGACCTTGCTTATCCCCTATGGATAGAGGATAACTTGCTGTTCTGGTACAGCCCCTTCAAGAATATGTAATGCCTTGGCCATCCCATTTGAACCATGTCCTTCCTTGGTCAGGTGCGCACCCTGCCTCTTGGAATGTTCTGCAATGCCACGGACCTGTTATCTCTCACATTGTGATGCAGACCAAGGATGGCTTTTTGGGCAAACTGATAATGCTGGTAATTTGATAATATAGGCTAGAATGGAGCATCACATTGTTGAAGATGTCTGTGTCTGGTTTGAAGGGCATTATTTCCATTTCAACTAGCTGTGCAATGCTCATGTACAGGCTCTGTGCTAGTGGACGGTAGGCGTGGTGGTATTTTTTTACATTACCATAGCAAGAAAATGGAGATCTGGCTGCTGACCTGGGGCATACTGGGATATGTTGTACATGTCCATATCGGTGATGGCGGCTTAATTTCTGCTCTGTTTCCCACTCCTGGCTCTGAAGCTTGCAGCCTAAGGACCCATGTTCACTTCCATGTGCGGCTTCCATCCGCTTGATCCTGCAGTGGAATCCGTGTCCGCAGACCTGGGCAGAAAGAGACATTTTTCTTACCTGTCCAGATCCAGCGCGAGTCTCCTCCGTGCAAGACAGATCTTCTTTCTTCAGGACAGCGGATGCGTCCAGCGTGCCAACTGATATGCCAGACATATGCGCAGTGCAATCTATTCTTTTAAATCTGTTTTCCCACAGATCTGCGGCACGTCCACAGTGACCGCTGTAGCTGTGTCGCGGATAGGACGGCTTTCATTGACCTCAAAGGAAGCCGTTCCTGTGGGATCTGCAGAAAAATGGAGCATGCTGTCATTTCTTCCTGCACGTGCGATCTGCATGCCAGGAAAAGATTACATCCGTGTGCTTTTAATGTTTTTGTGGATGCTAATGTATCCCTATGGGTGGCTTGATTTGTGGATCTCCCAAATGAAATCCGCCCATGGACATTGGGCCTGATTGTCAGTTGCCTGGGAAAGGCCAGAAGTAGGCATACTACTGCCCCTTCACAAAGCTGCCTCTCTGTGCTTAGAGACTACTGCATAACCAGGAGGGAGGTGGAGGAAGGGGAGCTACAGCAGGGGAAGAGGGAGCAGGATGAGGCTGACTCTGCCCTCTGGGCCAGGGGGCTCTGCTAAGCAGCAGGTGGTGGGAGTTCATGTGGCTGTTCATACCCCTTGTGTTAAGATTGTGTATATTCTTGCCATATTTTTATTGCTTACCACTGATTTTATACACTTGACAGACCCAGCAATGCAACAGAATGTTTTGGGCGGATCACAGGTAGCAGCCATAAAGAGGGAGGGACGTTGAAGCTGAACTTCTTACTCCCGGGGGTGCCCATGGACCTTTAGCTTCGCCGCTGTCCCTACTGATATGTTTATGGTCTAGCCTGAGAATAGGCCATTACTATTAAGGTATTAGTGTATCTTGACGCCACCAGGAACACCTGGTGGAGTTAAGTTTGACAGGGGGGTGACGCCCATGATGCTTATTGGCTGCACAGCAGCCTGGAAAACTAGGTCCTGGAAGGGAAATAAAAGCAGTGGGAAAAAACATGCAGCTGTCCGTGCTGTAAACGGAGATGCACTTAATACCTACGTCTCCACAGCCGACCCTGTCTGCTCAGTGTCCGGCGATTCCCTCACTCACATTTGTCGGCCGCCACCAGGACTGTCTGCTCCGTACCCGGCGCTGCACCACAGACTTTTGCTGCCCTCACCGGAACACGGACTGTGTGGCTCACACTCCCCCACTGACAGTGGCCTTAGCGCTTCTGCTCACCGCCGCAGGGACTGTGTGGCTCCCGCTCCCACGCTGAAAGCTAGCGGCCTCAGCGCTTCTGCTCACCGCCGCAGGGACTGTGTGGCTCCCGCCAGGGAAAGGCGCATCAAGTGGGGTGGGGGGAGAAGCATAACAGTATCGCCCTGCCCTGTTGGCTCCCAGCATCCCACGGTATCTTACAGCTAGAGCTGTAAAATACGTCGGCGCTGTAAAATATGCAACCGGATCTTTTGCCCTTGCTGCTAGCACCATCAGTCAAGTTCTGTGTTTTGCGTCGCTGGCCAAGGTTTTCCGTTTGCGTCAGGGGCACCTCCATGTCCTTTTCCCCTGCTTTTAGTGCCCTTCCACGATCTAGCTTTCCACCATGCTGTGCAGCCAATCAGCATCAGGGAGCGTCAACCCCCTGTCAAACTTGACTCCACCAGGAGTTCCTGGTGGCGTCAAAATACACTAATACCTACTATTAAAATAATGGATATCAGAATGATTTGATCTAATATCTCAGTATGACCTCTTCACTAACATAACAATACTCCTCATTCCCTGCTCCCCTGTGTCCTGCACCAGTACTCTGTCCCCAGCTCTGGTCTCTGTTTATAGCTGCAGACCCACCCAGCGTACAGGATGTCACAGTGGCTGCAGCCAGTAACTGAGTTCAACGATCGATTGCTGAGCTCTGTCATTGGCTTCAGCACCTGTGACATCCTATAAAAGGGGTCTTATTAAGAAAAAAAAAACTTTTTTGAAAACAATTTATTTTCTTTTTCTTTTTAAATCCCCATAGGGGACATGAATAGAGATGAGCGACCGTGTTCGTCCGAACTTGATATCCGTGCGGATATTAGGGTGTTCGGGATGTTCGTTATTCGTAACGAACACCATGCGTTGTTCGGGTTACTTTCACTTCCTTCCCTGAGACGTTAGCGCGCTTTTCTGGCCAATTGAAAGACAGGGAAGGCATTACAACTTCCCCCTGCGTCGTTCAAGCCCTATACCACCCCCCTGCAGTGAGTGGCTGGGGAGATCAGGTGTCCGCCTAATATAAAAGTCGGCCCCTCCCGCGGCTCGCCTCAGATGCCTTGTGAGTTAGTGAGGGACAGTGCTGTTTGTACCGGAGCTGCTGTAGGGAAAGAATTGGTAGTTAGTGTAGGCTTCAAGACCCCCAAAGGTACTTATTAGGGCCACTGATAGCTGTGTGTTAGCTGCTGTTAGCAGTGGCAATTTTTTTTTCTCTCAAAATCGGCTCTGCAGAGCGTTGCACCCGGCATTAGGGACAGAAGTGTTGCATAGGCAGGGAGAGTGTTAGGAGTGAGTGTAGCCTTCAAGAACCTCAACGGTCCTTTCTAGGGCCATATTTAACCGTGTGCAGTACTGTGCTGGCTGCTGTTAGCTGTGCTGCATATTTTTTTTCTTCTCAAAATCGCCTCTGCAGAGCATTGCACCCTCCATTGATACTGCAGGGAAAGAATTGTGTAGGCAGGGCCACAACACAATTATTATTCATTGAATATACGCAGTGCGGCCTTTTGCTTGTAAAACAAGTGAAAATAATTCTATTTGTCCTGCCTCTGTCCGTCCTAAGGGCGGTGGACACGTGTCGGCTGCGTGTGCAACGTTTAAAAATCAGACGCACCCAGCTACGGTTTACTGCTGGCTTCGCCATTTGCTTTCCTTAATTGGGAAAAAAAATACCTGCTCTGCCAGAGTTATAATAACTCTGCTACCCTCACGTTCTGTGACACATTAGCAGGGCCACAGCACAGTTATTAAACTTAGATTATTCATTCACTAGAGGCAGTGGGGCCTTTCGTTTTCAAAAAAGGGAAGAAATTATATTTGGCCTGCAGTCTTGCGCCAATTTATTTCCTGCCTGTGAAATCAAATCACTGGTAATACAGCATGCTGAGGGGTAGGGGTAGGCCTAGAGGACGTGGACGCGGAGGGCCAAGTCAGGGTGTGGGCACAGGCCGAGCTCCTGATCCAGGTGTGTCGCAGCCGACTGCTGCGCGATTAGGAGAGAGGCACGTTTCTGGCGTCCCCACATTCATCGCCCAATTAATGGGTCCACGCGGGAGACGGTTATTAGAAAATGAGCAGTGTGAGCAGGTCCTGTCCTGGATGGCAGAAAGTGCTTCGAGCAACCTATCGTCAACCCACAGTTCTGCGCCGTCCACTGCTGCAAATCCGAATCCTCTGTCTGCTGCTCCTCCTTCCTCCCAGCCTCCTCACTCCACTACAATGACACCTGCTCAGGAGCGGGAACACTCCCAGGAACTGTTCTCGGGCCCCTGCTTAGATTGGGCAGCAGCGGTTCCTCTCCCACCAGAGGAGTTTATCGTCACTGATGCCCAACCATTCGAAAGTTCCCGGGGTCCGGGGGAAGAGGCTGGGGACTTCCGCCAACTGTCTCAACAACTTTCTGTGGGTGAGGAGGACGATGACGATCAGACACAGTTGTCTTGCAGTGAGGTAGTAGTAAGGGCAGTAAGTCCAAGGGAGCAGCGCACAGAGGATTCGGAGGAAGAGCAGCAGGACGATGAGGTGACTGACCCCACCTGGTGTGCAACGCTTACTCAGGAGGACAGGTCTTCAGAGGGGGAGTCAAGGGCATCAGCAGGGCAGGTTGCAAGAGGCAGTGCGGTGGCCAGGGGTAGAGGCAGGGCCAGACCGAATAATCCACCAACTGTTTCCCAAAGCGCCCCCTCGCGCCATGCCACCCTGCAGAGGCCAAGGTGCTCTAAGGTCTGGCAGTTTTTCACAGAGACGCCTGACGACCGACGAACAGTGGTGTGCAACCTTTGTCGCGCAAAGCTCAGCCGGGGAGCCAACACCAACAGCCTCACCACCACCACCATGCGCAGACATATGATGGCCAAGCACCCCACAAGGTGGGACGAAGGCCGTTCAGCGCCTCCGGTTTGCACCCCTGCCTCTCCCCCTGTGCCCCAACCTGCCACTGAGATCCAACCCCCCTCTCAGGACACGGGCACTACCGCCTCATGGCCTGCACCCACACCCTCATCTCCGCTGTCCTCGGCCCCATCCAGCAGTGTAGTTCAGCGCACCGTCCAGCCGTCGCTTGCGCAACTGTTGGAGCGCAAGCGCAAGTACGCCGCCACGCACCCGCACGCTCAAACGTTAACCGTCCGCATAGCAAAATTCATCAGCCTTGAGATGCTGCCGTATAGGGTTGTGGAAACGGAGTCCTTCAAAAGTATCATGGAGGCGGCGGCCCCGCGCTACTCAGTTACCAGTCGCCACTACTTTTCCCGATGTGCCGTCCCAGCCCTGCACGACCACGTCTCCCGCAACATTGTACGCGCCCTCACCAACGCGGTTACTGCCACGGTCCACTTAACAACGGACACGTGGACAAGCACAGGCGGGCAGGGCCACTACATCTCCCTGACGGCACATTGGGTGAATTTAGTGGAGGCTGGGACAGAGTCAGAGCCTGGGACCGCTCACGTCCTACCCACCCCCAGAATTGCGGGCCCCAGCTCGGTGGTGGTATCTGCGGAGGTGTATGCTTCCTCCACTAAAGCACCCTCCTCCTCCTCCTCTGTCTCGCAATCAAGATGTGTTAGCAGCAGCATGTCGCCAGCAGTCGGTGTGGCAGCACAGCGGTGGGCAAGCGTCAGCAGGCCGTGCTGAAACTACTCAGCTTAGGCGATAAGAGGCACACGGCCCACGAACTGCTGCAGGGTCTGACACAGCAGACCGACCGCTGGCTTGCGCCGCTGAGCCTCCAACCGGGCATGGTCGTGTGTGACAACGGCCGTAACCTGGTGGCGGCTCTGCAGCTCGGCAGCCTCACGCACGTGCCATGCCTGGCCCACGTCTTTAATTTGGTGGTTCAGCGCTTTCTGAAAAGCTACCCACGCTTGTCAGACCTGCTCGTAAAGGCGCGCCGGCTCTGCGCACATTTCCGCAAGTCCCACACGGACGCTGCCACCCTGCGCACCCTGCAACATCACTTTAAGCTGCCAGTGCACTGACTGCTGTGCGACGTGCCCACACGGTGGAACTCTGCGCTCCACATGTTGGCCAGGCTCTATGAACAGCGTAGAGCTATAGTCGAATACCAACTCCAACATGGGCGGCGCAGTGGGAGTCAGCCTCCTCAATTCCTTTCAGAAGAGTGGGCCTGGTTGGCAGACATCTGCCATGTCCTTGGTAATTTTGAGGAGTCTACCCAGGTGGTGAGCGGCGATGCTACAATCATTAGCGTCACCATTCCTCTGCTATGCATCTTGAGAAATTCCCTGCAAACCATAAAGGCAGCTGCTTTGCGCTCGGAAACGGGGGCGGTGGAAGACAGTATGCCGCTGGATAGTCAGGGCACCCTCCTGTCTATTTCTCAGCCCGTACAGGAGGAGGATGAGGAGGAGGGGGAAGAGACAGCTTGGCCCGCTGCTGACGGTACACCGGCTGATTGCCTGTCATCCTTTCAGCGTGTATGGCCTGAGGAGGAGGAGGAGGAGGAGGATCCTGGCAGTGATCTTCGTAGTGAAGACAGCCATGTGTTGCGTACAGGTACCCTGGCACACATGGCTGACTTCATGTTAGGATGCGTTTCTCGTGACCCTCGCGTTGCACGCATTCTGGCCACGACGGATTACTGGGTGTACACACTGCTCGACCCACGCTATAAGGAGAACCTGCCCACTCTCATTCCCAAAGAGGAAAGGGGTTCGAGAGTGTTGCTATACCACCGGACCCTTGCGGACAAGCTGATGGTAAAATTCCCAGCCGACAGCGCTAGTGGCAGAAGGCGCAGTACCAAGGGCAAGGTAGCAGGGGAGGTGCGGAGATCGAGCAGCATGTACATCCCAGGCAGTGCAACAGTCTTTAAGGGCCTGGCCAGCTTTATGGCTCCCCACCAAGACTGTGTCACCGCTCCCCAGTCAAGGCTGAGTCGGTGGGAGCACTGTAAAAGGATGGTGAGGGAGTACGTAGCCGATCGCACGACCATCCTCGGTGACGCCTCTGCCCCCTACAACTACTGGGTGTCGAAGCTGGACACGTGGCCTGAACTAGCGCTGTATGCCCTGGAGGTGCTTGCTTGTCCTGCGGCTAGCGTCTTGTCGGAGAGGGTGTTTAGTGCGGCTGGGGGAATCATTACAGATAAGCGTAGCCGCTTGTCAACCGACAGTGCCGACAGGCTAACACTCATCAAGATGAACAAAGGCTGAATTTCCCCAGACTTCTGTTCTCCACCAGCGGACAGCAGCGATACGTAAGCAATACGTAGGCTGCACCCGCGGATGGAAGCTACGTTCTCTCTCACCATCCAAAACGGGGACATTTCTGCTTCATCAATCTGTGTCTAATATTCCTCCTCCTCCTCCTGCTCCTCCTCCTGAAACCTCACGTAATCACGCTGAACGGGCAATTTTTCTTAGGGCCACAAGGCTCACTCAAATAATTTTTCTGAACAATTTTTATAAGTTTCAATGCGCTTAAAAGCGTTGGAACTTTAACTTGAACCAATTTTTCGTTACACTGGGCTGCCTCCAGGCCTAGTTACCACTTAAGCCACATTAACCAAAGCGATTCACCTGCCATCTTGGTTGAGCATGGCCAATTTTTACTGAGGTACATTAGTACTGTTGGTACACCAATTTTTTGGGGCCCTCACCTACAGTGTAATCATAGCAATTTGTATGTTCTTCGCCTGCACTCATGGTACAGAAAGGTGTGTGGGGTTGGCCTACACTTTAGCTACATAAATGTAACTTGGGCCTTGGCTATACTAAGGCTACTGAAATGGAACTAAGACTGCGCTCCCACTATACTGCTGCTTCAGAATTGTTACTGGGGCCTGTCTTGAGTGCTACTATTGCTGACATGGAACGAAGACTGCGCTCCTCCTATAATGCTGCTACTGATATGTTAGTGGGGCCTGTCCTAATGCTACGGCTGAAAATGTTACGAATTCTGGGCTCTGCCTATACCGCTGCTAATGGTATGTCTCTGGGGTGTGGAAACAGAGGCTTCCCAAAGACATGATGGCGGCGAGGCCATTTCCCACCAACGCGGTTACTGTTAAGGTGCATATAACCACGGACACGTGGAGAGGACACGTAGTGCCTCAAAAACATCCCCCTCCTCCTCCAACAGGGAAAACATTCTTGGCAAATGCCTTTGCATTGGTTCGTCTGGTGGCAGTCCAAGAATTTCACCTTTACCGACACAACAAGAGAGCCCCCACACCATCCCCCCGCCACGGCCCACTTAATCCTGGCCGCATTCCGAAAACCAACAAAATACAACCGTGCTACTAGGTCCGCAGTCACCACCACATTACCACCAACGCGGTTACTGTTAAGGTACATATTACCAGTCTGACTGGGGCATGCAGACACCTTGACAGAATGAATAGTGTGTGGCACATAGGTTTCCCATTGCTATGCCCACGTGTGCAGCTCCTGATGGCGGTGGCACAGGATTCTATTTCTCATTGCTTCTGTACAGCATTGTGGGCTATCGCCCCGCCCCTTTTAAAGAGGGTCGCTGCCTAGCCGTGCCAACCCTCTGCAGTGTGTGCCTGCGGTTCCTCCTCATGGCAGACGCACTTCTAAATAGACATGAGGGTGGTGTGGCATGAGGGCAGCTGAAGGCTGCGCAGGGACACTTTGGTGTGCGCTGTGGGGGGGAGGGGGGGGGGCGGTTGGTCAGCATGTAACCCAGGAGAAGTGGCAGCGGAGTGTCATCCAGGCAGTGATTGTGCTTTGTTGTAGCTAGTGTGGTGCTTAGCAAAGGTATGCCATGCTAATGAGGGCTTTTCAGAAGTAAAAGTTGTTGGGAGGGGGGGGGGAGGCCCACTCTTGCCGGTATTGTGGCTTAATAGTGGGACCTGTGAACTTGAGATGCAGCCCAACATGTAGCCCCTCGCCTGCCCTATCCGTTTCTGTGTCATTCCCATCACTTTCTTGAATTGCCCAGATTTTCACACATGAAAACCTTAGCGAGCATTGGCGAAATACAAAAATGCTCTGGTCGCCCATTGACTTCAATGGGGTTCGTTATTCGAAACGAACCCTCGAACATCGCGGGAAGTTCGTTTCGAATAACGAACACCCGAACATTTTGGTGTTCGCTCATCTCTAGACATGAACTTATGATGGTTTGAATGCTCCCGCAGTATGACATAATACCTTTGTATTACAGTTTACCGGATCTGACAATCTAACAAGCCATGGTAGCCCTGGGAGATTTCAGAACGGTTTCCCGCGACCTCATCATGTGGGGCCGAACGGGGCCGTTAAAGACTGTTGTCAGAATTGATGCAGCATTTAAACAGTTAACAGCCACGATTAGCATTGCATGGAGCTGGATCTGCTCTTGATCCCCCTCCATACAAACCCCGAAGCTCGATGTACTGTAATTCATGGAGTGTGAAGGGGTTAACAGATGTCTTCATCAATATGCAGACTCGCATACAGTAATTGCTCTGGACTTAGGAGGACACATTTCTGTCTCTGGTATACATGTACTGAAGTGTATTGGACCCATTCACTTCCATGTACCGCTGTACAGGTTTTCAACACACTTAGCTAGGCTATGTAGATGATGATGCGTACCAATGATATATGATGCAATGAAGAGGATGGGCACGGCTTCTTCAGCTGCTCAGCGCTGGTAACTGTAGCATACTGCTATTCCTTCAGTCGGGTAAAGCATTTTGTCCCCCATAATCCTGCTAACTACTGACTCAGCAGTACTGTTGCTATAATACATAACCAGAAGATTAAGATGGAACTTAACCCTTCATGAACTGATCAGAAACAAACACTGGGATCTTTTATAGCCATTTCTAACAGTTGGAATTTCTTATTCTTTTTTTTTTTTTTGTTAAAAAACATTGCCACCATAATTATGTCCCCTGTTGCAAAGGGTGGTCTTGCCACACCCAATACGGATTGCCCCTTAATTTTAGGGATTTTTATCACCCTGATTTGCTACTAAAATGTACATTTGTATTGACTTTTACTAGGAACATATCATTTTCCATGTAAAAAAAAATAATGCTATAATGGTAAAATATATCTGAATGAATCTTTAGTAGAGATGAGCGAACGCGTTCGTCCGAGCTTGATATTCGTGCGAATATTAGGGTGTTCGGGATGTTCGTTATTCGTGACGAACACCATGCGGTGTTCTGGTTACTTTCACTTCCTTCCCTGAGACGTTAGCGCGCTTTTCTGGCCAATTGAAAGACAGGGAAGGCATTACAACTTCCCCCTGCAACGTTTAAGCCCTATACCACCCCCCTGCTGTGAGTGGCTGGCGAGATCAGGTGTTCGCCTAATATAAAAGTCGGCCCCTCCCGCGGCTCGCCTCAGATGCGGTGTGAGTTAGATGAGGGACAGTGCTGTTTATACCGGAGCTGCTGTAGGGAAAGAATTGGTAGTTAGTGTAGGCTTCAAGACCCCCCAAAGGTCCTTATTAGGGCCACTGATAGCTGTGTGTTGGCTGCTGTTAGCAGTGGGATTTTTTTTTTTCTCAAAATCGCCTCTGCAGACCGTTGCACCTGGCATTAGGGACAGAAGTGCTGCATAGGCAGGGAGAGTGTTAGGAGTGAGTGTAGCCTTCAAGAACCTCAACGGTCCTTTCTAGGGCCATATTTATCCGTGTGCAGTACTGTCCAGGCTGCTGTTGGCTGTGCTGCATTTTTTTTGGGCTTCTCAAAATCGCCTCTGCAGAGCATTCCACCCTCCATTGATACTGCAGGGAAAGAATTGTATAGGCAGGGCCACAACACAGTTATTATTCATAGAATATACGCAGTGCTGCCTGTTGGTGGGAAAAAACTGAAAACAAATCTATTTGTCCAGCCTCTGTCCGTCCTTACGGGCGGTGGACACGTGTGAGCTGCGTGAAAAACATTGCTAAATCATACGCAGCCAGCTACGCTTTACTGCTGGCTTCGCCATTTGCTTTCCTTAATTGGGAAAAAAAATACCTGCTCTCCAAGAGTTATAATAACTCTGCTACCCTCACGTTCTGTGACACATAAGCAGGGACACAGCACAGTTATTAAACTTCTCAGGTTCATTGAATATACGCAGTGCTGCCTGTTGGTGGGAAAAAACTGAAAACAAATCTATTTGTCCAGCCTCTGTCCGTCCTTACGGGCGGTGGACACGTGTGAGCTGCGTGAAAAACATTGCTAAATCATACGCAGCCAGCTACGCTTTACTGCTGGCTTCGCCATTTGCTTTCCTTAATTGGGAAAAAAAATACCTGCTCTCCAAGAGTTATAATAACTCTGCTACCCTCACGTTCTGTGACACATAAGCAGGGACACAGCACAGTTATTAAACTTCTCAGGTTCATTGAATATACGCAGTGCTGCCTGTTGGTGGGAAAAAACTGAAAAGAAATCTATTTGTCCAGCCTGTGTCCGTCCTTACGCCTGTGGAGACGTGTGAGCTGCGTGAAAAACATTGCTAAATCATACGCAGCCAGCTACGCTTTACTGCTGGCTTCGCCATTTGCTTTCCTTAATTGGGAAAAAAAATACCTGCTCTCCAAGAGTTATAATAACTCTGCTACCCTCACGTTCTGTGACACATAAGCAGGGACACAGCACAGTTATTAAACTTCTCAGGTTCATAGAATATACGCAGTGCTGCCTGTTGGTGGGAAAAAACTGAAAAGAAATCTATTTGTCCAGCCTGTGTCCGTCCTTACGCCTGTGGAGACGTGTGAGCTGCGTGAAAAACATTGCTAAATCATACGCACCCAGCTACGCTTTACTGCTGGCTTCGCCATTTGCTTTCCTTAATTGGGAAAAAAAATACCTGCTCTCCAAGAGTTATAATAACTCTGCTACCCTCACGTTCTGTGACACATAAGCAGGGACACAGCACAGTTATTAAACTTCTCAGGTTCATAGAATATACGCAGTGCTGCCTGTTGGTGGGAAAAAACTGAAAACAAATCTATTTGTCCAGCCTGTGTCCGTCCTTACGCCTGTGGAGACGTGTGAGCTGCGTGAAAAACATTGCTAAATCATACGCACCCAGCTACGCTTTACTGCTGGCTTCGCCATTTGCTTTCCTTAATTGGGAAAAAAAAATACCTGCTCTGCCACAGTTAATAACTCTGCTACCCTCACGTTCTGTGACACATAAGCAGGGACACAGCACAGTTATTAAACTTAGATAATTCATTCACTAGAGGCAGTGGGGCCTTTCGTTTTCCAAAAAGGGCAAAAATTATATTTGGCCTGCAGTCTTGCGCCAATTTATTTCCTGCCTGGGAAATCTAATCACTGGTAATACAGCATGCTGAGGGGTAGGGGTAAGCCTAGAAGACGTGGACGTGGACGTGGCCGAGGACGCGGAGGGCCAAGTGAGGGTGTGGGCACAGGCCAAGCTCCTGATCCAGGTGTGTCGCAGCTGTCTGCTGCGCGATTAGGAGAGAGGCACGTTTCTGGCGTCCCCACATTCATCGCCCAATTAATGGGTCCACGCGGGAGACGGTTATTAGAAAATGAGCAGTGTGAGCAGGTCCTGTCCTGGATGGCAGAAAGTGCTTCGAGCAACCTATCGTCTACCCGCAGTTCTGCGCCGTCCACTGCTGCCAATCCGAATCCTCTGTCTGCTGCTCCTCCTTCCTCCCAGCCTCCTCACTCCACTACAATAACACCTGGTCAGGAGCGGGAGCACTCCCAGGAACTGTTCTCGGGCCCCTGCTTAGATTGGGCAGCAGCGGTTCCTCTCCCACCAGAGGAGTTTATCGTCACTGATGCCCAACCATTCGAAAGTTCCCGGGGTCCGGGGGAAGAGGCTGGGGACTTCCGCCAACTGTCTCAACAACTTTCTGTGGGTCAGGAGGACGATGACGATCAGACACAGTTGTCTTGCAGTGAGGTAGTAGTAAGGGCAGTAAGTCCCAGGGAGCAGCGCACAGAGGATTCGGAGGAAGAGCAGCAGGACGATGAGGTGACTGACCCCACCTGGTGTGCAACGCTTACTCAGGAGGACAGGTCTTCAGAGGGGGAGTCAAGGGCATCAGCAGGGCAGGTTGCAAGAGGCAGTGCAGTGGCCAGGGGTAGAGGCAGGGCCAGACCGAATAATCCACCAAGTGTTTCCCAAAGCGCCCCCTCGCGCCATGCCACCCTGCGTAGGCCGAGGTGCTCTAAGGTCTGGCAGTTTTTCACAGAGACACCTGACGACCGACGAACAGTGGTGTGCAACCTTTGTCGCGCAAAGCTCAGCCGGGGAGCCAACACCAACAGCCTCACCACCACCACCATGCGCAGACATATGATGGCCAAGCACCCCGCAAGGTGGGACAAAGGCCGTTCACCGCCTCCGGTTTGCACCCCTGCCTCTCCCCCTGTGCCCCAACCTGCCACTGAGATGCAACCCCCCTCTCAGGACACAGGCACTACCGCCTCATGGCCTGCACCCACACCCTCATCTCCGCTGTCCTCGGCCCCATCCAGCAGTGTAGTTCAGCGCACCGTTCAGCCGTCGCTTGCGCAAGTGTTCGAGCGCAAGCGCAAGTACGCCGCCACGCACCCGCACGCTCAAACGTTAACCGTCCGCATCGCAAAATTCATCAGCCTTGAGATGCTGCCGTATAGGGTTGTGGAAACGGAGTCCTTCAAAAGTATCATGGAGGCGGCGGCCCCGCGCTACTCAGTTACCAGTCGCCACTACTTTTCCCGATGTGCCGTCCCAGCCCTGCACGACCACGTCTCCCGCAACATTGTGCGCGCCCTCACCAACGCGGTTACTGCCACGGTCCACTTAACTACGGACACGTGGACAAGCACAGGCGGGCAGGGCCACTACATC
This sequence comes from Eleutherodactylus coqui, assembly GCF_035609145.1. Lineage (NCBI taxonomy): Eukaryota > Metazoa > Chordata > Amphibia > Anura > Eleutherodactylidae > Eleutherodactylus > Eleutherodactylus coqui. Next base: position 191,384,673 of record NC_089842.1, read on the forward strand.
TCCCTGACGGCACATTGGGTGAATTTAGTGGAGGCTGGGACAGAGTCAGAGCCTGGGACCGCTCACGTCCTACCCACCCCCAGAATTGCGGGCCCCAGCTCGGTGGTGGTATCTGCGGAGGTGTATGCTTCCTCCACTAAAGCACCCTCCTCCTCCTCCTCCTCCTCTGTCTCACAATCAAGATGTGTTAGCAGCAGCATGTCGCCAGCAGTCGGTGTCGCGCGGTGTGGCAGCACAGCGGTGGGCAAGCGTCAGCAGGCCGTGCTGAAACTACTCAGCTTAGGCGATAAGAGGCACACGGCCCACGAACTGCTGCAGGGTCTGACACAGCAGACCGACCGCTGGCTTGCGCCGCTGAGCCTCCAACCGGGCATGGTCGTGTGTGACAACGGCCGTAACCTGGTGGCGGCTCTGCAGCTCGGCAGCCTCACGCACGTGCCATGCCTGGCCCACGTCTTTAATTTGGTGGTTCAGCGGTTTCTGAAAAGCTACCCACGCTTGTCAGACCTGCTCGTAAAGGCGCGCCGGGTCTGCGCACATTTCCGCAAGTCCCACACGGACGCTGCCACCCTGCGCACCCTGCAACATCACTTTAAGCTGCCAGTGCACCGACTGCTGTGCGACGTGCCCACACGGTGGAACTCTACGCTCCACATGTTGGCCAGGCTCTATGAACAGCGTAGAGCTATAGTCGAATACCAACTCCAACATGGGCGGCGCAGTGGGAGTCAGCCTCCTCAATTCCTTTCAGAAGAGTGGGCCTGGTTGGCAGACATCTGCCATGTCCTTGGTAATTTTGAGGAGTCTACCCAGGTGGTGAGCGGCGATGCTACAATCATTAGCGTCACCATTCCTCTGCTATGCATCTTGAGAAATTCCCTGCAAACCATAAAGGCAGCTGCTTTGCGCTCGGAAACGGGGGCGGGGGAAGACAGTATGCCGCTGGATAGTCAGGGCACCCTCCTGTCTATTTCTCAGCGCGTACAGGAGGAGGAGGAGGAGCATGAGGAGGATGAGGAGGAGGGGGAAGAGACAGCTTGGCCCGCTGCTGACGGTACACCGGCTGATTGCCTGTCATCCTTTCAGCGTGTATGGCCTGAGGAGGAGGAGGAGGAGGATCCTGAAAGTGATCTTCCTAGTGAAGACAGCCATGTGTTGCGTACAGGTACCCTGGCACACATGGCTGACTTCATGTTAGGATGCCTTTCTCGTGACCCTCGCGTTGCACGCATTCTGGCCACTACGGATTACTGGGTGTACACACTGCTCGATCCACGGTATAAGGAGAACCTGCCCACTCTGATTCCCGAAGAGGAAAGGGGTTCGAGAGTGTTGCTATACCACAGGACCCTTGCGGACAAGCTGATGGTAAAATTCCCAGCCGACAGCGCTAGTGGCAGAAGGCGCAGTTCCGAGGGCCATGTTGCAGGGGATGTGCGTAGATCGAGCAGCATGTACATCCCAGGCAGTGCAACAGTCTTTAAGGGCCTGGCCAGCTTTATGGCTCCCCACCAAGACTGTGTCACCGCTCCCCAGTCACGGCTGAGTCGGCGGGAGCACTGCAAAAGGATGGTGAGGGAGTACGTAGCGGATCGCACGACCATCCTTGGTGACGCCTCTGCCCCCTACAACTACTGGGTGTCGAAGCTGGACACGTGGCCTGAACTAGCCCTGTATGCCCTTGAGGTGCTTGCTTGTCCTGCGGCTAGCGTGTTGTCGGAGAGGGTGTTTAGTGCGGCTGGGGGAATCATCACCGATAAGCGTAGCCGCTTGTCAACCGACAGTGCCGACAGGCTAACACTCATCAAGATGAACAAAGGCTGGATTTCGCCAGACTTCTGTTCTCCACCAGCGGACAGCAGCGATACGTAAGCAATACGTAGGCTGCACCCGCGGATGGAAGCTACGTTCTCTCTCACCATCCAAAACGGGGACATTTGTGCTTCATCAATCTGTGTCTAATATTCCTCCTCCTCCTCCTCCTGCTCCTCCTCCTGAAACCTCACGTAATCACGCTGAACGGGCAATTTTTCTTAGGGCCACAAGGCTCACTCAAATAATTTTTCAGAACAATTTTTATAAGTTTCAATTAGCTTAAAAGCGTTGGAACTTTAACTTGAACCAATTTTTCGTTACACTGGGCTGCCTCCAGGCCTAGTTACCACTTAAGCCACATTAACCAAAGCGATTCACCTGCCATCTTGGTTGGGCATGGCCAATTTTTACTGAGGTACATTAGTACTGTTGGTACACCAATTTTTTGGGGCCCTCACCTACAGTGTAATCATAGTAATTTCTATGTTCTTCGCCTGCACTCATGGTACAGAAAGGTGTGTGGGGTTGGCCTACAGTTTAGCTACATAAATGTCACTTGTGCCTTGGCTATACTAAGGCTACTGAAATGGAACGAAGACTGCGCTCCCGCTATACTGCTGCTTCAGAATTGTTACTGGGGCCTGTCTTGAGTGCTACTATTGCTTACATGGAACGAAGACTGCGCTCCCGCTATACTGCTGCTTCAGACTTGTTACTGGGGCCTGTCTTGAGTGCTACTATTGCTTACATGGAACGAAGACTGCGCTCCCGCTATACTGCTGCTTCAGAATTGTTACTGGGGCCTGTCTTGAGTGCTACTATTGCTTACATGGAACGAAGACTGCGCTCCCGCTATACTGCTGCTTCAGACTTGTTACTGGGGCCTGTCTTGAGTGCTACTATTGCTTACATGGAACGAAGACTGCGCTCCCGCTATACTGCTGCTTCAGAATTGTTACTGGGGCCTGTCTTGAGTGCTACTATTGCTTACATGGAACGGACACGTGGAGAGGACACGTAGTGCCTCAAAAACATCCCCCTCCTCCTCCAACAGGGAAAACATTGTTGGCAAATGCCTTTGCATTGGTTCGTCTGGTGGCAGTCCAAGAATTTCACCTTTACCGACACTACAAGAGAGCCCCCCCACCATCCCCCCGCCACGGCCCACTTAATCCTGGCCACATTCCGAAAACCAACAAAATACAACCGTGGTACTAGGTCCGCAGTCACCACCACATTACCACCAACGCGGTTACTGTTAAGGTGCATATAACCACGGACACGTGGAGAGGACACGTAGTGCCTCAAAAACATCCCCCTCCTCCTCCAACAGGGAAAACATTGTTGGCAAATGCCTTTGCATTGGTTCGTCTGGTGGCAGTCCAAGAATTTCACCTTTACCGACACTACAAGACAGCCCCCCCACCATCCCCCCGCCACGGCCCACTTAATCCTGGCCACATTCCGAAAACCAACAAAATACAACCGTGGTACTAGGTCCGCAGTCACCACCACATTACCACCAACGCGGTTACTGTTAAGGTGCATATAACCACGGACACGTGGAGAGGACACGTAGTGCCTCAAAAACATCCCCCTCCTCCTCCAACAGGGAAAACATTGTTGGCAAATGCCTTTGCATTGGTTCGTCTGGTGGCAGTCCAAGAATTTCACCTTTACCGACACTACAAGAGAGCCCCCCCACCATCCCCCCGCCACGGCCCACTTAATCCTGGCCACATTCCGAAAACCAACAAAATACAACCGTGGTACTAGGTCCGCAGTCACCACCACATTACCACCAACGCGGTTACTGTTAAGGTGCATATAACCAGTCTGACTGGGGCATGCAGACACCTTGACAGAATGAATAGTGTGTGGCACATAGGTTCCCCATTGCTATGCCCACGTGTGCAGCTCCTGATGGCGGTGGCACAGGATTGTATTTCTCATTGCTTCTGTACAGCATTGTGGGCTATCGCCCCGCCCCTATTAAAGAGGGTCGCTACCTAGCCGTGCCAACCCTGTGCAGTGTGTGCCTGCGGTCCCTCGTCGTGGCAGACGCACTTCTAAATAGACATGAGGGTGGTGTGGCATGAGGGCAGCTGAAGGCTGCGCAGGGACAGTTTGGTGTGCGCTGTGGGGGGGAGGGGGTGCGGTTGGGCAGCATGTAACTCAGGAGAAGTGGCAGCGGAGTGTCATCCAGGCAGTGATTGTGCTTTGTTGGAGGTAGTGTGGTGCTTAGCAAAGGTATGCCATGCTAATGAGCGGTTTTCAGAAGTAAAAGTTGTTGGGAGGGGGGGGGGGGGCCCGCTCTTGCCGCTATTGTGGCTTAATAGTGGGACCTGTGAACTTAGGATGCAGCCCAACATGTAGCCCCTCGCCTGCCCTATCCGTCACTGTGTCATTCCCATCACTTTCCTGAATTGCCCAGATTTTCACACATGAAAACCTTAGCGAGCATCGGCGAAATACAAAAATGTTCTGGTCGCCCATTGACTTCAATGGGGTTCGTTGTTCGAAACGAACCCTCGAGCATCACGGGAAGTTCGTTACGAATAACGAACACCCGAACATTTTGGTGTTCGCTCATCTCTAATCTTTAGCCTTAAGGCCCCTTCACTCGGATGTATTTGCACATGCTGTATACAGAGAATAGGGGGGTTGTGCACAATTGCGCTGCACAAAAAAAAACCAAACACAAGAATGCTCTATTTTCCTGTATGTTTGCACAGGTGAAGAATACCTCTGGCGCTCATTAAAGAATTTGGCCATTTGCTGGGAGCATCGGTGCATTTAAAAAATCCAAAAAAATACAGTTTCGCATACTAAAACGCAACTTTAATTTGGTAAAAACTCATGCAAATACTCTTGCTCTTGTGTGAAAAGTGCCCTAAGCAACAGGAAACAAATATACAGCAACCTGATGGGTGTATTTGCTGCAGGGTAATGACTCTGTACCCATGCATACGGCTGGAGTTGTAAGGGTGTAGTGCGTTAACCTGTCATGGTGGCACTTACCAACTCCTGGTCTCAGAGGGAGTTACCACAGCAAAGGATAGGGCCAGTAGTCCTCAGGATTAGGGCAGTAGTAGTTGTCAAGTTGGTGACACCACTGTTCCATACACCGGCATTCATACACAACGGATTAATAAACATTGGACAAGTGTAATGTACCTCGGTTCCTCAGGAACGGTTGAGGCCCGGTAAACTTTACTTGGAAATTAACCTTTTGCAAACAGGTAATGAATCACAGGTATCATTCACTTGTAGACATTATAGGCAGAAGCTCAGAGGTTGGGAGTAAAAGAAACACAGGAACAATACGGCCCCGTAGTCTATATTATCTACGTCACCGGTATATATATATATATGTATATATATATATGTATATATATATATATATATATATATATATATATATATATATATATATATATATATATAATTAGTGTGTAGGTGTATATAATATACATACACACCTACACACTCCGGAGGAGGTAAAAGAACAGGAATACACTCTGGCCATAAATCACTTAGAAGAAGGCTTAGCCTAGATGCACCCCGCACATTCTCTGTGTGGGGGTCACAATCACATACCTCTGTGTGGTGGTCCTATTGGCGGACGCCACACAGGAAAAATAAATGCCTGTAGTGTGAACAGGTACCTGGTATGATGGATCACTTTATACAGGAATACATGGCGTTTGCTCTTCTCTGTGGAATTTAGGACTCACTCGTTCTCTCATGCATTTTACATGCAGTAGGGATGTCTCCTCCATATTAGACATGGGGAAACCAGAGGTGTTTCCCTACACCCCTGCAGTTTCTCCAAAGAATCAGGGAAGATCCTTAGCTCCTCCATAGGGAGCCACTCCTTCTCCATTTTCGATACAGGAAAGCTGAAGGTGCTTCCCTGTATCACTGTGGATCCTCCAACAGCATTGCTAGATGGATCATTCATCATCGACCACCTTTCCCACTCTCAGACACTCTTTTATCACCTCACTTGTACCACATGACACAATAGGAAAGATACATTCAGCAGCAGAGCTGACAGGCGATGATTTTATGTAATTTAACCCTTCAGATGCTGCAGTTGTGCAACACGCATACAGAAAATGGACATGACCGTTTTGCACAGTGCATCCACATGTGACAGAACATGTATGACAATTATGGAGGGGACCAGGATGTTCTGGGACACTACAAATAGAACTTATGATCTGGTGGATTGTGCTTCCAACGAACGGAGGTATAAGAAGTAATATATACTTCTAGTTTACATAGTAATATAGTGGCCCAAAACATCATCCTGGTCCCTTCCAAAAATGTCATACATGTTTTGTCCGTTGTTGATGCACTGTGCAAAATCCGTCTTGTCATTTCCAGTGTGTGTTGCACAGCTGCAGCGCTTGAGAGGTTATCTTTAATAACATCCAAGTTGGCATGTAAATGTATCATGTGTTAAGTCATGTGGTATGAGACAGTATATAAGTAGGAGTGCTTGAGCGCAGGAAAGGAGTTCCAAAAGGTTTTCAATCTGTATTCAGAGGAGTCAATCTTCTGGAGTGGAGGTCAGAGTCTAACACAGAGCTACATAGAGGCACCCTCAACCTCCTAGTAGTGAAGATGAAAGCGGAGGTGAGATTTCCCTTCATGTTTGAATTCTCGATGTGAGTCGAATGAGTCCCCAATAGTGAGAGAGCAATTGTAAGTAATTCTTCAGGCAAGGTCAGTGTAAAGGTACTACCTCTCCGTTTAATTTTCCTACGCGGCCGTCCAGAGCCAGGATCACCGCGTAGAGGCACATCCTTTAATTGTCATACCCACTCGTCTCTGAGTCAGGGGGGAGCTACTGCAAGAGAAATAATCTTTACTACATTTGAAAGTCATTTGCCTGGACTGTAAAGTCTTAAAGTGAATTGCCTTGTATAAATCTGTTTGCAAGTTTTTCAAGTAAAAATGTATGCCGGGCCCTAACTATTCCTAGGGACCCATGGTACTCAAAGACTATCTGTCTACATTTATTCTCTGCTGAGGGTCATTCCAGTTTGTAGGAATGGTGGTGTTGCACGTGACAACTACATCCCCTATTTTTCTGTTGATTGGCACTCCCTATCATAGGGGTGTCTATGGTGGCCTGTAATGTTACTCTGGCCTTGGCTGCATGTATTCCTCCAGAAAGGAGTCCTGGTAAGTGCCACCGTGACACATCAGCACTATACCCTCCCAGCTCCCCATGTATTTCAGGTGTCCGCGGTCTCCCTATGGGACACTGCAGTAATATGAAGACTAGCAATATCTACTATGAACCATACAAATATTACAATTGCGTCTTGCATTCCTAAGCTTCAATATAAGTAAACGTGCATCATCAAAACCAGAGAATCTTATGTTTCTGTTCCACATTCCATAACTTCTATTTTTCCAGCAAAATGGTTGCATGAAGGCTTGTTTTTTGGGACAACGTGCATTTTTAAATAGTACTCGTTACTGTAGCATATAATATATTGATAATTTAGTGGGGGTGAAATGGAGAAAAAAAATCAATTGCAGCATTTTGGTGGGGGTGGGGGGTGGTTTTTATGCCATTCATGGTGCAGTAAAACTAACTTGCACTTTATTCTGCAGGTCAGTACAATTTATGGCATTACCAAATTTATCTAGTATTAATGGTGTGTGTGACTTATGAACTTGATATTTTACACACCAGTAATGTTATTAAGATGTACTTTATTTACAACTACCAATTTTTTTTTAATTGTTTTTTATCCTAACAGATTTGCTTTTTATGTTTGCTTTTCGACCATTTCAATCTCTAATTGACTTTTTTATTTCATTTTCTTTTTTTCTTTTACTTTTTATTTACCTTTACCTACCTACTTTTATACCTACTTGCAAACACTTTGGGTACTTGTCTAGCTGTTTGAAGGGATCTGCAATAGAGATGAGCGAGCACCAAAATGCTCGGGTGCTCGTTACTCGGGACGAAATTATCGCGGTGCTCTAGGGTTCGTTTCGAGTAACGAACCCCATTGAAGTCAATGGGCGACTCGAGCATTTTTGTATATCGCCGATGCTCGCTAAGGTTTCCATTTGTGAAAATCTGGGCAATTCAAGAAAGTGATGGGAACGACACAGCAACGGATAGGGCAGGCGAGGGGCTGCATGTTGGGCTGTATCTCAAGTTCCCAGGTCCCACTATTAAGCCACAATAGCGGCAAGAGTGCCCCCCCCCCCTCCCAACAAGTCTTACTTCTGAAAAACCCTAATTAGCAATGCATACCTTAGCTAAGCACCACACTACCTCCAACAAAGCACAATCACTGCCTGCATGACACTCCGCTGCCACTTCTCCTGGGTTACATGCTGCCAACCCCCCCCCCCCCCCCCCGCACGACCCAGTGTCCACAGCGCACACCAAAGTGTCAGTGTCCCTGCGCAGCCTTCAGCTGCCCTCATGCCACACCACCCTCATGTCTATTTATACGTGCGTCTGCAGTGTGTGCCTGCGGTTCCTCCTCATGGCAGAGGGTTGGCACGGCTAGGCAGCGACCCTCTTTAAAAGGAGCGGGGCGGTAGCCCATAATGCTGTACAGAAGCAATGAGAAATATAATCCTGTGCCACCGCCATCAGGAGCTGCACACGTGGACATAGCAATGGGGAACCTATGTGCCACACACTATTCATTCTGTCAAGGTGTCTGCATGCCCCAGTCAGACCGCGTTTTTTTATAAATAGTCACAGGCAGGTACAACTCCGCAATGGGAATTCCGTGTGCACCCACAGCATGGGTAGCTCCCTGGAACCCACCGGCGGTACATAAATATATCCCATTGCATTGCCCATCACAGCTGAGGTAATGTCATGTTAAATGCAGGTGGGCTTCGTCCCACACTGCATGCCCCAGTCAGACTGGGGTTCTTTAGAAGTAGACACATGCAGTTACAACTCCCTGTGGACCCACAGCATGGGTGGCTCCCTGGAACCCACCGGCGGTACATAAATATATCCCATTGCAGTGCCCAGCACAGCTGATGTAACATCAGCTTTAATGCAGGTGGGCAAAAAATTAATTGAATTACACTGTAGGTGAGGGCCCCAAAAAATTGGTGTACCAACAGTACTAATGTACGTCAGAAAAATTGCCCATGCCCAACCAAGAGGGCAGGTGAAACCCATTAATCGCTTTGGTTAATATGGCTTAATTTGTAACTAGGCCTGGAGGCAGCCCAGTTAAAATAAAAATTGGTTCAGGTGAAAGTTTCAACGCTTTAATGAGCATTGAAACGTATAAAAATTGTTTACAAAAATTATATGACTGAGCCTTGTGGCCCTAAGAAAAATTGCCCGTTCGGCGTGATTACGTCAGGTTTCAGGAGGAGGAGCAGGAGGAGGAGGATGAATATTATACACAGATTGATGAAGCTAAAAGGTCCACGTTTTTGATGGTGATAGAGAACAATGCTTTCATCTGCGGGTGCAGCCTACGTATTGTTTAGGTATCGCTGCTGTCCGCTGGTGGAGAAGAGAAGTCTGGGGAAATCCAGGCTTTGTTCATCTTGATGAGTGTAAGCCTGTCGGCACTGTCGGTTGACAGGCGGGTACGCTTATCTGTGATGATTCCCCCAGCCGCACTAAACACCCTCTCTGACAAGACGCTAGCCGCAGGACAAGCAAGCACCTCCAGGGCATACAGCGCGAGTTCAGGCCACGTGTCCAGCTTCGACACCCAGTAGTTGTAGGTGGCAGAGGCGTCACGGAGGACGGTCGAGCGATCGGCTACGTACTCCCTCACCATCCTTTTACAGTGCTCCCGCCGACTCAGCCTTGACTGGGGAGCGGTGACACAGTCTTGCTGGGGAGCCATAAAGCTGTCAAAGGCCTTAGAGAGTGTTCCCCTGTCTGTGCTGTACATGCTGCCTGATCTCTGCGCCTCCCCTGCTACCTGGCCCTCGGAACTGCGCCTTCGGCCACTAGCGCTGTCGGATGGGAATTTTACCATCAGTTTGTCCGCCAGGGTCCTGTGGTATAGCATCACTCTCGAACCCCTTTCCTCTTCAGGTATGAGAGTGGAAAGGTTCTCCTTATACCGTGGGTCGAGCAGTGTGTACACCCAGTAATCCGTAGTGGCCAGAATGCGTGTAACGCGAGGGTCATGAGAAAGGCATCTTAACATGAAGTCCGCCATGTGTGCAGGGTACCTGTACGCAACACATGGCTGTCCGCACTAGGAAGATCACTTTCAGGATCCTCCTCCTCCTCCTGCCATACACGCTGAAAGGATGACAGGCAAGTAGCATGGGTACCCTCAGCATTGGGCCAAGCTGTCTCTTCCCCCTTATGCTCCTCCTCCTCCTGAACGCGCTGAGATATAGACAGGAGGGTGCTCTGACTATCCAGCGACATACTGTCTTCCCCCGGCTCTGTTTCCGAGCGCAAAGCGTCTGCCTTTATGCTTTGCAGGGAACTTCTCAAGAGGCATAGCAGAGGAATGGTGACGCTAATGATTGCAGCATCGCCGCTCACCATCTGGGTAGACTCCTCAAAGTTTCCAAGGACCTGGCAGATGTCTGCCAACCAGGCCCACACTTCTGTAAAGAATTGAGGAGGCTGACTCCCACTGCGCCGCCCATGTTGGAGTTGGTATTCCACTATAGCTCTACGCTGCTCATAGAGCCTGGCCAACATGTGGAGCATAGAGTTCCACCGTGTGGGCATGTCGCACAGCAGTCGGTGCACTGGCAGATGAAATCGATGTTGCAGGGTGGCAGCGTCTGTGTGGGACTTGCGGAAATGTGCACAGAGCCGGCGCACCTTTCCGAGCAGGTCTGACAAGCGTGGGTAGCTTTTCAGAAAGCGCTGAACCACCAAATTAAAGACGTGGGCCAGGCATGGCACGTGCGTGAGGCTGCCGAGCTGCAGAGCCGCCACCAGGTTACGGCCGTTGTCACACACGACCATGCCCGGTTGGAGGCTCAGCGGCGCAAGCCAGCGGTCGGTCTGCTCTGTCAGACCCTGCAGCAGTTCGTGGGCCGTGTGCCTCTTCTCTCCTAAGCTGAGTAGTTTCAGCACGGCCTGCTGACGCTTGCCCACCGCTGTGCTGCCACGCCGCGTGACACCGACTGCTGGCGACGTGCTGCTGCTGACACATCTTGATTGCGAGACAGAGGTTGCGTAGGAGGAGGGTGGTTTAGTGGAGGAAGCATACACCCCCGCAGATACCACCACCGAGCTGGGGCACGCAATTCGGGGGGTGGGTAGGACGTGAGCGGTCCCAGGCTCTGACTCTGTCCCAGCCTCCACTAAATTCACCCAATGTGCCGTCAGGGAGATATAGTGGCCCTGCCCGCCTGTGCTTGTCCACGTGTCCGTTGTTACGTGGACCTTGGCAGTAACCGCGTTGGTGAGGGCGCGTACAATGTTGCGGGAGACGTGGTCGTGCAGGCCTGGGACGGCACATCGGGAGAAGTAGTGGCGACTGGGAACCGAGTAGCGCGGGGCCGCCGCCGCCATCATGCTTTTGAAAGCCTCCGTTTCCACAAGCCTATACGGCAGCATCTCTAGGCTGATCAATTTTGCAATGTGCACGTTTAACGCTTGAGCGTGCGGGTGCGTGGCGTTGTACTTGCGCTTGCGCTCAAACTGTGGCGCTAGCGACGTCTGGACGCTACGCTGAGAGACATTGCTGGATGGGGCCGAGGACAGCGGAGGTGAGGGTGTGGGTGCAGGCCAGGAGACGGTAGTGCCTGTGTCCTCAGAGGGGGGTTGGATCTCAGTGGCAGGTTGGGGCACAGGGGGAGAGGCAGTGGTGCAAACCGGAGGCGGTGAACGGGCATCGTCCCACCTTGTGGGGTGCTTGGCCATCATATGCCTGCGCATGCTGTTGGTGGTGCCTCCCCAGCTGATCTTGGCGCGACAAAGGTTGCACACCACTGTTCGTCGGTCGTCAGGCGTCTCTGTGAAAAACTGCCACACCGTAGAGCACCTTGACCTGTGCAGGGTGGCATGGCGCGAGGGGGCGCTTTGGGAAACAGTTGGTGGATTATTCGGTCTGGCCCTGCCTCTACCCCTGGCCACCGCACTGGCTCGGCCTGTGCCCACACCCTGACTTGGGCCTCCGCGTCCTCGCCCGCGTCCACGTCCTATAGGCCTACCCCTACCCCTCAGCATGGTGTATTACCAGTGATTTGATTTCCCAGGCAGGAAAAAAATTGGCGCAAGCCTGCAGCCAAAATAGATTTTTTTCCCTTGTTTTTCAAAGGACAAGCCACACTGCGTGTATTCAATGAATACTACTAAGTTTAATAACTGTTGTGGCCCTGCAAATGTGTCACAGAACTGCAGTTTTGCAAAGTTATTTGCTACAGCAGATCAGGGATTTCCCATGCAGGAAAAAAATTGGCGCAATCCTGCAGTAAAACGTAGCTGGCTGCGTCTGATTTTTTTTTTTAACCTTCTGCACGCAGCACACACGTACCCAGAGCCCTGAGGACTGTCAGAGGCAGGCGAAATAGAATTTTTTCCCTTGTTTTTCAAAGGAAAAGCCACACTGCGTCTATTCAATGAATAATGTATGTCTTCTGGCCCTGCCTACACAATTCTATCCCTGTAGTATTAATGCCGGGTGCAATGGTCTGCACAGCCGGTTTTGAGAAGAAAAAAAAAAATGCAACACTGCTAACAGCAGCCTGGACAGTACTGCACACGGATAGATGTGGCCCTAGAAAGGACCGTTGGGGTTCTTGAAGCCTACACTCACTGCTAACACTCTCCCTGCCTAACCACCACTTCTGTCCCTATTGCAGGGCGCAATGCTCTGCAGATCCAATTTTGAAAATAAAAATAAAAATACAGTGCTAACACAGTACTGCACACTATTAGATGTGGCCCTGAGAAGGACCGTTGGGGTTCTTGAAGCCTACACTAACTCCTAACACTCTCCCTACAGCAGCTCCAGCACGATAGCACTTTCCCTCAGCTAACTCACAAGGCATCTGAGCCGAGCCGCGGGAGGGGCCGATTTTTATACTCGGGTGACATCAGATCTCCCCAGCCACTCACAGCAGGGGGGTGGTATAGGGCTTGAACGTCACAGGGGGAAGTTGTAATGCCTTCCCTGTCTTTCAATTGGCCAAAAAAGCGCGTTAACGTTTCAGAGAGGAAACTGAAAGTAACCGGAACACCGCGTAGTACTTGTTACGAGTAACGAGCATCCCGAACACCCTAATATTCGCACGAATATCAAGCTCGGACGAGTACGTTCGCTCATCTCTAATGTACAACCCTACATGATTTTTTATTTTTTTCTCCTCATTATATGCTGAGGTTCCATGGCGACCGTTTCAGGAAATGCAAAATCTTGATTTAACAAACTCCAAACTTTAAGTCCTTGAAATCACGAAGCGAATGAGACAGCAAAGAGCCAATGAAAGTGAAGAACAGCGATCTGCAAGGCTGCAGCAAGTGGCTCCTAAGCGTGATTTATATATATATATATATAATTTATATAATTTATATTAGTGTGTGGAAGAGACAGTAGGTGGGGATAGAAGCTAGTCAAATGGTAGTGTGATGGCACAGCGGGATTATCAGGTTGCTTTTGAAGGTGTCACGGAAAACTGGAAACTGCAGAAAAATCACAGAAAACAGCCATATACCTACCAATGTACTAACACAAGATAGAAGGGAAGGTAAAAACCCCTCCTTAAACATGCAGACAGCCAAAGTGCCAAATGCAGGAGGAGGGGGTGGCTACATGGTACTATAGGACCAGAGATTACATGTGGGGAGGTATCATGCAACTAGATTAGAGAAGTATAGAGTGAACCACCTTGTATGTCATTATTATTTTTAATCCAATTGTGTGGACAATGGGTTGCTGATGAAGGGTTTGGCCAAGAGAAGAGGCAAAAAAATAATAGGAAAGGTGAATTAGCCAGGCAACAGAGTTGAGAATGGATTGCAGGGATGCAAGAGTTTTTTTTCGCTGGAAGGCTGCATAGAAGGATCTTGCAGTTGTCTAGGCAGGAGATGATGAGGGCATGCACTAGGCATGGTTGTTGACTCAACTATAAGGAAAGCTTTATATCCAAGAGATGTTTTTGAGTTGGAGATGGCAGGAGGTAGTGAGGGCTTCTATGTATGGTTTGAAGGGCAGGATAGAATCAACTGTTACCATGAGAAAGCAAGCTTGTAAGATTGGTAAATGTAGAACCATTAACTATGATTTGATGTATCTAGTAGAGGTGTTAAGTGAGGTGGGTGAAATACTTTTTTTTCCCCGCACAGAAATAGGACATGCCGCGGTTTGTTTGCCGCGCGAGATTTCGCGCGGCCAAACCGCGGCCGGCTGCATAGGATTGCGTTTTGTTAACGCAATCCTATGCAGGCTTGCAGCGGCGGAAATCCCGTGGGAAATCCCACCGCGGAATTTCCGTTCGTGTGCAGGCGCCCTTAGTCAGACCTCATCTGGAATAAACACTTGAATGTGGTGTGCTGTGCTGTCAGCTTGCTCACTTTTCAAGCAAGAGTGGATTACCCTTTTTCCTTGTATGGAATCTCTCATCTGGAATACTGTGTCCAGTTCTGGGCACCCCAATTAAAGGAAATACATCAACAAACTGGAGCAGAGAAGAGCTATCAGGATGGTGAGCAGTCTGCAAATCATGTCCTATGAGCAATGGTTAACGGATCTGGGAATGTTTAGCTTGCAAAAAGGAAGGCTGAGGGGAGACTTAAAGGGGTTTCCAGTGAAACACTATTGCTGGACTATCATCAGGCTAGGTCTTCAATAGTTGCTTGGCTGGGGCTGTTGCTTGGGACACCGAACGATCAACTGAGTGGGTCCATGGTGTCAGCTGGTGTTTGTAACTGCAGGCACGGCTCCCATTTTAATGAGAGCTGGGCCTGCAGGTACAAGCCCCGGCCACTAAACAGAGGTCGGCGTGGAGGCTTCGATCACAGACCATCAACTATTGATGACCTCTCAGGATAGGTCAGAAGCTTTCATCGTTTTTGTTTGTTTGTTTGTTTTTGTTTGTTTTTTTTTGTTTTGTTTTTTTTTTGTGGGTATGGTTTTAACTTTTTTTTTAAATAGTATCTTTAACTGGATTCTTAAAAAACAATAGTTAAAGATTAAAACCGTCTTTAGGCAGAATTTGTTTTTCCCAGCCTATATCCTCCTAGGCCACTTGGTGATGCTGCACCTCACCTTTTTAATAAAATGAGTAAGTTCAGGCTAGATGCAGCCCCCTAGTGGATCTATTTGAAACTGCAGGATAGGTTGTGAAGAATTTTGCAGCTACCACACAAGTGTGTAAAAGAGGGCACAATGTTCATAGGGCTTTATACTGGGTATCAAGTACTCCTTGTATTCAGATTCCGCTATATGAATAGCACAGTAGCCCTGGTATACAACTGGTATTCTAGCTATATTCATGCCGTGGCTCACACGGTGGGATTTTACCTACGAAATATGTGATCACCGACCTCTCACAAGATCCGAGGTAAAATGTTGGCATTGAAAGGCATGCCTTTTCACTTTTTCGTTCACACTTGAGGATACAAATTGCGTATCCCGTGAACAGAAGGAAAATTGCAGCATGCTCTATTGTAAGGCTTCTTCTGCATGGATGGCCCCCATTGAAGTCCATAGACACCCATACGCAATTTCAAAGGAAAAGCCAGAATGCTGGCTGAAGGGGGGGGGGGGGGGGGAGAGAGCATTCTTCTGCGTGGACCATACGCTGTGCATCGCGTACATCTGCGTGGAAAAATACGCTCACATCTGTGATCATTCGCAATTACTTTCTGCAGATGATCACAGGTCTTGCGCTGTGGAAATCTACATGCGGGATCCGACCTGTTTGTGTGAGCCGGGACCTAATGTGACCGTATCAGTAACTGTGATCACACTGGAGCATGGAGATTGGTAGTCTGGCAATATGAATGCTGTACTAGTACAGTGTCGATCCAGAGATCTGTGTGGGTAGGAGGAGGTTCGGAAGAAAGGTTTCAGTTCGGTCACAATTAAGACGGCGCTCACATGATTGTATGATTATTGCGTATTAACCACACAGTTTTTGCATGTGTAATACACAGTAGCAATCTCCCATGCACTTTCATGTGTTATCGTGTTAAATCCAGCTTCACCTTTCAAGTCAACTTGTTGCCAGGCAAGCAATCTAAACTTTGCTTTCATAATCTAAATGTGCAATTGGTTATTACAGCGGTTTGCTTCATATATGGTCATGTTCAAGCACTTTTGTGCCTATTGCTACTTTGCATGTGCTTTAGGCATCCGTCATTTCACCCCTTGTTAATTATACTGTGGTTTAACCTTGGTTCTTGTCAAACTAAAATGTTCTGTCCTAACCAAGGCAAGTCGTCTTATCTCTTTTTAGTGGGTGTAGGTAGTTGCCTTTCTTCTTAAAGACCTAATTGGTTGCTTTCTGGAGTGCAGATATTAGGGGGTGCAGAAGTAGTCTAACCTGGGCCCTGGTGTCTGAGTGGCACCAGAGGCCCCGTAGCCACATACCATATACTATTTCTATAAGCACTGTGTTAAGTGAGCGGGGGATCTTGCTTGAGATTTTGTTTTGGGACCCAGGAGATTGATGTTACGGTCAATAATACCACATTTCGGTACAAGTTCACTTAACACTAGTACATTGTGCATTTGCTAGGAAAAAGGAATTGGGGCAGATTTACGAAGTGTCTAATATTAGACAGTCCAAACTTAGACAGCCTTTAAAGGGGTTTTCTACAAACATAGTATTGATGACCTATCCTCAGAATAGGTCATCAATAGCTGATAGACTGTGGTCTACCACTCAGGATCCTGGCTCATCAGCTGATCAGGTACCCGCTATTAGCGCCACAACAAATGGGTTGGAGCGAAAGCCTTCGCCCCTGTGTATTGTGATGCTGACCAATCTGGGTACTGAGATGAAGACCCCAGCCAATCAACTATTGATGAACCCGCAGCTCATCAATAGTAGTTGCATGTAAAACATGTCTGATTTATCACAGTGACTCACACAGGATATTTTTTTGGCATATCTTTTAGACTGTCTAGTCTAACTTTATGCCACCTATTAGTTGATTTGGTTTATGCCTAATTTTGTGCCAATGTTGCACGCAGTCACCTCTTAAAAGGCACACTGCCTAACAAGTGTCTGAAAGTGTGTAAAACACATATATATGGCACAGAGACTCATGTTTGACTGTTTTCTGAAAAACGGCAAGTTTTTTTTCAATAGTAAACCTTTCCAATTGTGTCAAATTATCATTTGGTAAAAGGATGTAGTTAACCTGTGAGAAGCAAATGCATCTATTGTATGTCCGTTGGTGCTAAACAGAATGGAAGGAGTTCAATTTACTGGAAAAAAAAATTCCAACAGACTTCTGGTTATTTTTGTAAGGTCCACAAGGACACGTCTGGCACCTTCTGTGATAGGGAGAGAACGAAGGTGCAAGACACAAAACCACTTTCTTACAACTAGACTGCTGGCAGAATGCCATTGCTCTTTTGAGTTCCAACACAGTTTGTGACCTGTATCTCTCCCATTTGTCCAGATCCAGCATCCAGTTGATGTCTCTGTTTGGGTTGGTCTGCAGAATGTGTTAGGGTTGGTCTGCAGAATGTGTTAGGGTTGCGCATCTTTCTTCCAGACTGTGACCTTTCTACTGTTCTCTACTTGCTCACAGTTAAGTCCTCCTGAGTACAGCTGTGGCTTGGGGGGAGCCCCTTGGCTCGGACTATACCTGTATTGTGCAGTTTCCTAGTCCAGTGTTACCGAATTGGGAGGATGATGATCGGGCAGCAGTACACGGCATTACATCTGACAAATATCCTCAAGTTCCATAAAAGAAACCAATATCGATTGTACAGCGCCTTAAAGTAGAGGGAACAAATGGAATAAAGAGCCAATAAAAATAGAGGGACTCCCCTGGCACAAGTGGGGAGGTCTCTGAAGAGGATCAACCTGCTAGCACTCGAATTCTTGGTGTTCTGCATCAGTATCCTTTTGGGAATCCGTGGTTCAGAGAGCAGCAAATACCCACCCCCAGAACGGAAGGAGGAGAAGACCTCCAGCACTGTTGCCCCATCCAGCGGGATATACAGGCAGCCACTGGCATTGCTACCATAGTATAACTTGCAGTATATCCTAAATGTTGGAATGCACATATCAGTTTAACCGGTTGTTTCACCAAGATTATATCTTTATACTTGACAAGGGCCCTGTGTGCGCCAAAACACATTGTACGTCTCTTCTATGGAATAAAAACATTTGTTATCAGCACTTTCCAATGTAGGACCCTGTGGATCTTTGCTGAGCCACTGGACCATTAGAGGGAGAGATGAGGCTGCTCCTCTGCCTGCGCCACGCTCTGGGGTGGTGGCCTCCATCACTTTAATTGGCTACCTGAATAGGACTATCTCTAGTTTTGGCCCAGCTGATGGTTTCGGACTTAAGGAAATGGCTGAGTAAGCTACACTACACAATTTCTGTACTTTTCTGTACATGTCAAAGGGAGCTATGAAAACCGCATAACAAAGTGAGCGGCTCTGTTTCCACAGCTCCTGAGTAATGGAGCAGTGTAGCACAGAAGGGCTCATTTACATACGTGTATGCAGTTTTTTTGTTTTTTTTTTTCCTTTTATTCTTTTGTTGTACAATTTTTAAGTTTTCAAAGCATGTTAACCTAGTTAGTGGTCAGTGTAAAATTGTCAAATGATAATATCCTACCATAAAAAGATGTGGAGAAACACAATGCATTAGAACACTTAACAATCTGAGTTGGGTATACTGGCCGGAGAATACAGTACGATGATGGTAAAATGTGCAATATGCAGGAACTACAATTTGTCAACCACTGAGAAAAGGGAAGAGGAACCCCATGAAGAAGGATATCCATGTTCCATTCACTAGGTACCCTTCACCAGTCGGAAATTCCACTCCGCCCAGAAACAATACATGTTCCCATATCAGAGAACTGTAGTCTCTTTATTGAATCAATTACCTACGGGGAAGGGGGATCGTAGCATCCCATGAAGGACCGATACTATTGTATCGGATTCTTTTGAAGAACGTCAATAAGAACCCTTGGGCACTTAGGAGTTGTGGATGTTAGGGAGTTCCAAACAATCCTGAAATTCTATCCAATAATAGCATGTTTTCATGAATTTATCCTGTGTGTCTTTAAGAGCCGCCATTAGGTCTTCAATCTCCATTGTTTCCTGTATTACGTTAAATCACATTGGAATGGAAGGAGACCCATTCTGTTGCCGAAGTCTAGGAATAAATTCTCTTGCTGCGTTAACCAGATGGTGTACCATTTATCTTTTGTGTGAGGCCAAGGGCATGTCACTGAGATGCAACAGCACGGGAGATTTGGGTAGGGCGATATTCGTGAATTTGGAAGTAATTCACCATACTTCAGACCAAAAGCTATTCGGTATTGGACAGTCGCAGAATACGTGCACCATTGTGCCCTCATCCGCAACGCAAAGGAGAAACTGTGGGGAACATCACTTATAGGCGAGAAGGAACCCTGTACCAGTGTTTGAGCATCTTTTAAACCCTGATTCCTGAATTTTGCCAGCTGGAAGATTTATGTGTGAATGTAAAAATAGTGTCTGTTCCAGCGTAAACAACATTGACAGACCTCTTTCCCAGTTTTGAAGGTATGGAGAGACTGGTATGTCTGGATGCGAGTTCAATAAATTATAGATAAGTGAAAGCGTGTCTAGAGGGGCCCCCTTCTATGTATAGCTGTTTGAAAGGTGTTTTTGCGCAGGTGAAACCTCTGGGTAGGAGTAGGGATGTAAAGAAATGTTGAAGCTGGATTATCTGCCACAAAGACAGTCAGGTCAATGGAGAACGCCATTTCTTCTGCTGATATCCATGAGGCTTCTCGTAGAAAGTGACAAGCTCTAAATTTTTGGTTGGCTATCCATCTGCGTAGGCCCTGCTCTCCAGACCAGGTGGAAAGCTGGGATTTCCTAGTATTGGAAATGGTGGCGAGGGGGCAGGAGATATATCCGGTCTCTGGAAGACCTTGGAGTTAGTATTAATAGTGGGGCCAATGGTGGGATGTTCTTTAATCTTGTGGGAGGGTCGCTCTGGAGCCAAAGCAGAGCTGTTAAGAGCACAGACAAGGACGCTCCCTATGGATACCCACTGCTTGATGTCCCTGTGCCTATGCCAGTTAACCACCCTTAGTAAATGAGATGCTTGGTGGTATACTTTCAAATCAGGTAGCCCCAGTCCTCCTCCTAATTTAGACCTAACAAGTATGGAATGAGCTATGTGAGGGGGTTTGTCCGCCAAAATAAATTTCTTCAGTAAGGAATTGAGAGGTCTTCAAAATTGTGATTGGATAGAGATTGGGAGGGCCTGAAATACATAGAGCAGTCTTGAAGGATGTTCATTTTACACCTTTCAAACCATGAAAATAATTCCTTTGTGCAATTGATCAAGTCTGATCTAATCTCACCCAAAACACCGGGGTAGTTAGCTGAATAAAAGTCTTTTGTATCTGTGGTTAGGTAAATGCCCAGGTACTTTGATCTTTGACCCAACAGAAGGAAAAGAACTTTCAGATCTGATACTAATGGTTGGGGTAAAGAAATGTTAAATGCTGCAAATTTTGGGTAATTTTATTTTAAAGTTCGAGAGTGGAGCATATTGACGAGGTTCAGCCCATAAGTTGGGAAGTGAGGTGTGTGGTGGTGTTAGAATAGTAAATTATCGGCGTATGCAGCGACTTTGTGCGCGGAACCTCCTATTTGAATTCTCCATGTCTGGATTAAAATGAACATGTCCAAGGAAGGGATCCAGGCAGAGAATGAAAAGCAGGGGCAAAAGAGGACAATCCTGCCTCATACCGTTTGAAATGTCGAAAGCAGAATAGATATGGCAAATTGCCCTTACCGAAGCTGACAGATGTGTAGAGGCTTGAGACCAATGATGGCATATGGGACGGTTTCAAGCATAAACTCCCAGTTTTTACTCTTTCAAATGCTTTGTCAGCATCTGTAGAAAGCGAACCAATTGGGAGGAAAGTGTTGGGGTTTTTTTGTTGTTGTTTTTTTGTTTGGCTTGGTGAATGTTGATGTCTCTAATGGTGTTGTCTCTTGCTTTCTGCAGGGGGATGAACCCAACCTGCTCTGTGTATGGTCTGCTGGAGGAATGGGGATATCTTGCTAGCTACAATTTTTGTAAAAGTTTTTAGGTCCGCATTTAAGAAATATAGGGCAGTAACTCTGACAGTGTTGGTCTTTTCTTTCTTTTAGTAGGACTGTGATATGGGCTTTTAAGGTGTATTTTGAGAGGGTATTACCTGAAGCTAAGGAAGTGAATGCTCGTAAAGAGTGGAGAAATTTCAGAGAAGGTCTTGTAATAGAGGGGAAATCCATCTAGTCCTGGGGATTTTCCTACTCTTTATTCTTTTATTGCGCAAACAATTTTCCCTGTGGGATGTGGGGGTTTCTATGACGAAACAGCTTCTTGTGAAAGATGACCCCTGCCTAAATTTTGAAAATAAGACTGCAGCAAGTTTCTCTATGTTGTCCTTTTTATCTTCACCTCTTCTTTTGGTTTGGTATCAAGCGTGAGGTGAAGCAGAGGTAGAACCAGAAGTGTATCTCCCAGGAGTTCCCCAGTCTGGTCTTCCATAGGGTTGGAGAGCTGGCCTCTTCATCATTGTTGGTGAAGGGGAAGACTTTAAGAATAGTCCAGTATGGAATCGTGACTGCTGATATACTCAGTCTAAGGCACCCTCCAGGACTGCAGGTGTGTGGACCATGTTTTTTTAAAAATAATATGGAACGAGTGACCCCATCTGCAGGTGCCTTCAACTGCTCCACTTGTCTCAGAGAGGTCGCACCAACTTGCGCATACTGAGGGTGAGTTTGGAGACGTCTCGTAGAATGATGATATGGGTGCTATTGAAATGTTTTTGTGCCTTGTTCCTACGCTCTGCGAAGAATATCTTTCTCTTTATAGAAGTATACTCTGCATATTACATCCCATGGGTGGTTGGGATTCTTAATCCTCCAGCTCATTAGGCGATTTTCTCTAAGACAGTGTACCTGTCCACCGGTCTATTTAAGACTCTGTTGAAGATGCCCCATAGCTTCAGATTGTTCCGCCAACCTCTGTTTTTGAACGTTGTCAAGATTCAAGTCCAGGTGACTCAACTGAGCAAGTTGGGAGTCCACAGACAGAGTTGTTGTAGTTGAAGTGTGGATGTGGAGGATTTTTGTTCCAACTTCAAGATCCTCTCTGACAGCAATTGAATATTATGGGGCATTGCCTGAATGGCCGAGGCATGTTTTTCTTCGATACGCCTAAGCGCCTACCTTTTGTAGGTAAAGCACTCGCCATCCTCCAAAGCTCCTGTAGAGTAGAGGAAATGTCTGCAGAGTGGGGGAGGAGTTTCTCTGCACACTGCTTTAAAGTATCGTGGGCCTTTGCGTAAGAGACATTAAAAGGGGGATGAGAGCCTACTGACCCAAGTGAGAAAGCCGTGGGTCCAAAGTACATAAAAATATGTGGCCCTTCCATCAGCTCTGTGTCCACTGCATACCCGTTTTGGGATGATAAGGCTCTGACCTGCGCCTGCAGCATCGGTGTCAAGGTGGGAAAGTGGGGAACCTCTGTGTACGAACGGAAGCCTCTAAACTTGGATTTTTAAGGCGTGAGAACTATATCTTGTGCCAGTGGCACTTCTGAGCCTGCACTGGGGAACCTCCTGTCTAAGTATCTCCGGATTCTTCTTTATCTGTACTGCGGGAGTGCCAGCCGGCGTGCATGCGCAGTACAGATTGTGCCGCACCGTCGGTAGACTATGACGCGGATCCCGTTGTAGTGGCCCAGTACATGTTTTCTTGGCCCCCTCCATAATGTCATGTCTTATGTTGGTGCGCTGTTCAAATCTGTCTAGTCATTCTCTTCTATGTATTGCACAGCTGCAGCGTGTGATGGGTTAAGTGTTTGCAAGAGCCTGCAGATTGCCTGTGAATGTATCAATTTATGTCCTGTCATATGTCTAAGTGAGTCTATAAATGTGAGAGCGGGAAAGGGAGTCGATTCTTCAAGTTCCTTTTTTTAAGAGGTCCATTTTCTTTTGGGTTTCTGATCAAGAGTGCCGGCTGCATGGAGGTATCTTTAACCCTCATGCAGTGAAGAATGGAAGAGGAGAGGTTCCCTGGATTGAATGTTCGAGTATGAGAGAAGAGTGAGCCCCAAAGAGATAGAGTGTTAGTGAAACATGAGTGTTCTCTTCAAGGCCCAGTGCAGAGGTACTCTTTGGTCAATTGTTCACACCCGAGTGTCCTGCAGTGTGGGACCGCCGGGTGGAGGTACTCTTCTCAAATTGTTCCCGCCCAAGCGTCCTGAAGACTGGGACCGCTGGTTGGAGGTACAAGTCTTCAATTGTTCACACATGGGTGTCCTGAATCCTGCGATCGCCGTGTGAAGGTACTCTTACTCAATTCTGTCTAAATGCCTGCACTTGGAATATTATCTACTTTGCCTTGTACTGTTAGAATTATCTTCAAGTTAAGTTCTGCCAGGCCCTGACCATTCCCAGGGACCTGAGGTACATTCTATCTGTCTGCAGCTCCTTTATTCTCTGCCGAAGGTCATTCCAGTGTGTGATGGAACGGTGATGTCACCCATGACAACTACTATCCCTGTTCTACAGTTTATTGGGCATCCCTCTCCTAGGGATGTCCGGAAGAGGCCCAGCACTGCCCTGGCTGAGGCTATGTGCGTCCCTCCGGGAGGGAGCATGGTAAGTGCCACCATGACAAGCCAGCATCTTACCCACCCCACTCCTCAACGTATGCCCGGTGTCCGGGCTCAACCTATGGGACACTGCACTGTGACTTTTCTGCAATGATGATTGCGGGATGGACAGCTTCCATTGACCTTCAGTTGGAACTGTCCAGTTGGAAATTGCACAGAAATGGAGCATACTGCAGTTTTCTGCCACTAGCGGAAATCACAGTTGATTTCCGCCCATGTTCAGGAAACAGCAGTTCTCCATAGGGGGCTATGAGCAGTATTTGCCCCAGGATTCTGCAAATCAAATCTGCCCATGTGCAGGAGCCCTTAAATTGACTATTTTGGTCCATAAAACGAAGCAAAATGGCTCATGTTGCCCTTTTTTTTCACATTCATAAATACATGCTTGAAAAATGTTATGGGAAAACTTTTTAAGGAGTCTATCCAGGGACATAGTTTTGTTCGAAAACCTGTTCAACCTGTGGCAGCAAAATCACAGAACTCTATTCACTAGGTACTCTGGGAGCTACAAGTTTTTTAAGTTTTTTTTTTTTTAATATTAAAACTAGCCTGATAGAGACCAAATAAGCCTTGAAAGCTTGTGGTAACATTTTGTTCTCATTAGCCTTTAAGTTATCAAATCTAAAATAATATTTTGTTTCTCTTACAGAGAACAATAACCTTTTTAACTGCTTGTGATCAGTGAGGGATTTAAGATGGGGAGGAAAGGGTTTGTCAAGTGCCTATGCATTTGTTTTGTATACTCTGAAGATGGACTTCTAAAGCTATTTTTCTGCATTTGACCAACTCAGACGATCAGACCAATATAATGTTAATCCAACAGAGGGTAATAAAAAAAACCTAAAAGTTATCTACTGCTGCAAGTGGTATTTTTATAATTTTCTATGATCGCTCCACAATCTAGAATATTTAAAGGGAACCTGTCACTAACTATAAACCAGCTTGACTGGCTGTGTGCATTCACACTCGTAGAGAATAATATGGGTGCGCGTATGGCCTTCTGAAAAGAATCAAGATGGCTATGCGTGCGCTGATTTTGCAGGGCTGTAGAAACAGGGAGCCGGCTGAGTATGAAAACAGGCTCCATGTTGCCTAAACTATAAGCGTTATAACTTAGTTTATGGTGCTTATAGTTGATGACAGGTGCGGCGGTATTTAAAGGAACTTACCCGGCCCGTTCCACTGTGTTTGTTATAAACTTTTGCCAGGATTGACAGTAGAATGGCATTTACGATAATCTGTAGGACAGAGATTATAATGGTAAAATAACATGCAACACACTTTGTGCAGAAGGTTTTGCAGTATGCACATGAATGGATGAGTGGAGGGATTATCAGCCGCAGGGGTTTCTGTAATAAACCTACCAAATGAACATATAAAGTAAAGTCTGCCGCTTACCCCCCCCCCCCCCCCCTTACACACCAAATAATCAAATCCTAAGCAAAAGTGGGGTTCACACGCTACCGGGACTGGTTTAAGTCATTCCTCTCATTCAGCTGCTATCTTAACGCTTGAGTAATGATTGACATCTGCAGGAGATGAGTTGCGCTGAACTCTCAAAATGGGCACATGAGCAACAACAAGAATGCATGGTGTCTCCGGACTTGGAGATGTCAAACACTATTCAAGGGATGGGGTTTCAAGTGAGCCAGACCAGACCCAGTGTACGAAGTGCCCATCAAACTTTTTGCACTTAATTAGTATATTGGCTACTGCACCAAAGCAGAGATATGGGGGCCTTGCCAACACTGAAGAGAAATACTGTTTGGATAAAGTTCTCTTCCCATCTCCTATCTATGCTTAGGATTTGTAAATTGTGGAAATGAGGGGAAGCTAGTGGCAGATTTCCTTTACACCTTTTGGTATCTTTCCTTTTCAACAAGCAGCAACTTGCCATTGAACTGTTAACCCCTTAGTGACCAAGCCTGTTTGCGCCTTAATGACCAGGCCAAATTTTGCAAATCTGACACGTGTCACTTTAGCATGGAAAAAGACCAGAAAGGTTTTGCATATCCAAGCGATTCTGACATTGTTTTTTCGCCACATATTGTACTTCATTTAGGTGGGAAAAAAAGACCGATAGAATTTGTGTTTATTTATTAAAAGCGCCAAAATTGGGAAAATTTCGAAAAAATCGTCATTTTTTCACATTTCCAACTGCAATATCTCAAATATGTGCAAACATAATATAGAAATTTTTGCTAAGATTTATATTTCCATCCGTTTACTTTATTTTGGGCGCACATTGGAAAAACTTTCGTTTTTTTTTTTAACCATTTAGGAGACGTACAAATGTAACATTACTTTTCAGCATTTTGAGGAACACTTTGTTTTCCTACACCAATCCAAGATTGGAAAGGCTCATAGGAGTCAAAATGATAGATACCCCCACAAGTGACCCCCATTTTAAAAACTACACCCTTTAACGTATTCACTGAGGGGTGTCATGAGTATTTTAACCCCACGGTTTTTTTTCAGGAGTCAATGCAATTTAGAAGAGAAAAACAAATTTCATATTTTTGCAAATATGTGATTTTAAAGACAGGACTTTTTTCTATAGTACACATGAAAATTAGGATTTGCACCCCAGAATGGATACCCCTGTTTGTCCCGTGCTCAGAAACATACCCATTGTGGCCCTAATCTTACGTTTGGATGCACAATGGGGCCCAAAATGAAAGGAGCAACCGGTGGCTTTCGGAACAGAAATTTTGCTTGAAGGAGATTTAGGCCCCATTGCCCACTTGTAGAGCCCTTGAGTGACCAAAACGATGGAGAACGCCCACAAGTGACCCCATTTTGAAAAGTAGACCCCTTAATGAATTTATCTAGGGGTACGATGACTTTTTTGACTTCACAGTTTTTGAATGAATCTAAGCCAAGCCGAAGGAAAAAAAATACGATTTTAATTTTTTTTGGTAATTCTGTCATTTCAAAAGCAGTTTTTTTTGTACCGCACATATATGAATGAAGACTTGCACCCCAAAATGGATACCCGTTTGTCCTGTGCTCAGAAACATACCCATTGTGGCCCTAGTATTACGTCTATATGCATAATGGGGCCCAAAATGAAAGGAGCAACCGGTGGCTTTCGGAACAGAAATTTTGCTTGAAGGAGATTTAGTCCCCATTGCCCACTTGTAGAGCCATTGAGTGACCAAAACGATGGAGAACCCCCACAAGTGACCCTATTTTGAAAAGTAGACCCCCTAACGAATTTATCTAGGGGTATGATGACTTTTTTGACTTCACAGTTTTTGAATGAATCTAAGCCAAGCAGAAGGAAAAAAATTATGATTTTCATTTTTTTGGCAATTTTGTCAATTTAAAAACAGTTTTTTTTTGTACAGTGTACATAGGAATGTAGACGTTCACCCCAAAATGGATACCCCCGTTTGTCCCGTGTTCAGAAACATACCCATTGTGGCCCTAATCTACTTACAGGACACATGGCTAGGCCCATAATG
This sequence comes from Eleutherodactylus coqui, assembly GCF_035609145.1. Classification (NCBI taxonomy): domain Eukaryota; kingdom Metazoa; phylum Chordata; class Amphibia; order Anura; family Eleutherodactylidae; genus Eleutherodactylus; species Eleutherodactylus coqui. The sequence continues at coordinate 191,411,780 of NC_089842.1, forward strand.
GAGGGAATGCCCGCTGGATTTCAGGGCAGAACTGAATAAATTCCAGGCCCCATTGCCCACTTATACGGAAAAAAATTTGACTTCTAAAAATAATCCCCCCCGCCATCCCCATTTTTTGGCATTCCCCAAATATTAGATAAAGGTAATAATATAAACTGCATTTTATGTCCGAAGACAGGGGTAATTACGGAGGCTGATTGGGTTGGGCACATGGGGCAAGAAAACCGGGTATCCCCCCTCCTCTCATGTATTTTGGGGGGTATTTCGTAACCTCAGCGGCGGGGATGGGGTGTAGAAAGTGGCGCTGTGAGGCTTTGTAATCTTGCTGCGGTGCGGCGGTCTCACAGAGAAGGCGCTCAACAAGCTGCTCCTGGAACTGCAGGAAGACGAACGTTCCCGGGGCTTCTTGTAAATTACGGATTACTGGTAGCGGTCTGAATAACGCCGGGCTCACGTAGCCGTAGGCGGAATCCGCTTGCGGAGGCCCGCAGCGGATTCCAGCTGTGAGCCCGGCTGTGACCCTGCGTACGGCCGCGTAATGTACTGCGCATAACTGCCTACTCACATAGGCGTTGTTTTCTTTGCATTTCCCGCGCCGTCGCTTAGAGATGACCCGGGTACCCGCAGCCCGTACACAATGTGTTTGTATATAGGCTGCGGGTATATCCGCGGTCATAGAGTACAATGGGCTCTAGGTCGCAGATATTCGTGGTAAAATATAGCATGCCGTGTTCTGTTTCTGCGAGTGGATTACGTAATTCCGACCCGATAATTGGGGGGAATTGTGTAATCCAATGCATGTGATTTGAGCCGTGGATTACCGCTGATCAAGCGCATGCAGAACCTGTAATTCCTCTCCGGTCACGCGTGACCGGCCTAATGTTAGATCGCTACTTTATCACGTGACCGGGGACCGCTCAGCGAGGCCGCCGGTCACTGCTCCAAGCACTCAGCGACCGTTGGTCGCTGGGAGCAAGGATATTTAAAATTTCCTGGGCTCCCCGGCTCCTGCGAATGTGTCCGGCATTTTGCCGGCGGGCGCATACCCAGAAGCTGGCAGGATCCATGGAGGATAATCGCATCTGGATTCAAATGCGGAAGCCTCCGAGAAGATGTTTCATCTTCCCCCACCGATCGCATCGGTGAGGGGAAATGAAACTGCCACTTTTTAAAGAACTTTTACGTGATCGCCATTATGCATTGGATAACGGCGATCACGTGACCAGTAACCGCATACCGCGGCTCCCTGTGACATCTCCAGGCTCTTCAGCAGCAGGGAGATTTTATATTTCTTGGGCAATATTTCACTTTTGCGCATGCGTCCGCAATCATGCTGACGGGCGCAGGCGCCGAAGTTGGGGTAAGATCCGCGGATCAACATCCCACCAGGGAACAAATCCGGGACCTTGGGTACGTAATTTCATCCCCCCCTTACGGATACGATCCATAAGGGGAGATGAAACTTTAACTTTTTAAACTTTTTTTTACTTTTAACTTTTTTTTTTTTAATACTTTTTAACTTTATATGATCACAGTTATCTGATGGATAACGGTGATCATATGACTGGAAACCACATACAGCGGTCCCCAGTCATATCTCCCTGCACTCGGCTATCTGTGACAGCCGGGTGCAGGGAGATTTTGAATTTGCCGGGCTCGCCGGCTTCTGCGCATGCGCGCCGCATCGGCACATCGCAGAAGCCAGCGGGGGGTCCCGACACCGGCCGGAGGACATCGGTGGACCTGAGGTGAGTATTTTCACCTCCCCTCATGGATCCGATCCATGAGGGGAGGTGAAACTTCTTTTTTTTTTACACTTTTTTTCACTTTTCCGCGATCGCCGTTATCCATTGTATAACGGTGATCGCGGTACCGGGGACCGCTCACAGTGGGCCCCGCTGACATCTCCTGCCTCCCGGCTACCTACAGGAGCCGGGAGCCAGGAGATTTTAAGTCTCCCGCGCCGCCGGGCCTTCTGCGCATGCGGCTGACGTAATGCCGCCTGGCTCGCATGCGCAGAAGGACGGCTACTGCGCCCGAAGCATCGGGACAGCGGGGAGTCGTGCGGCGGACCTCAGTGAGTAATTTCAGCTGCTCCGGTGGATCCGATCCATCAGAGCAGCTGAATCTTTAACTTTTATTGCACTTTTATTTACTTTTTTGCGATCGGCGCTATCCATTGCATAGCGCCGATCACAATGCCCGGGGGGGGGGGGGGGGGGGGGAGTCCAAACAGCCCGGGATGACAGCTCCATGCTGTCAGCTACCTGCGGACACCGACAGCATTGAGCTGTCACGTCCACAGCCCGAGGGGCATTATTCTCTGCAGGACACGTTTTTACGTCCTCAGAGAATAAAGCCCCCTTCGGGAGGACATAAAAACACTATGGCCCGGTCGTTAAGGGGTTAACATGAACCTCCAGTCATGGAAAAAAAAAGATGGCTGTACAGCTTCTCTGACTACACGATGCATACTGCATGCTGTTAGATGCTTCATGCTGCTGACTGGCCAGTGCTGCTCCCATGAGTAACACTGGCCAATCAAAGCAGTGTGTAGTTTCTTAGGCTGGTCTCACATAAGTAAATAGTAAATTTGGATTTTGCCATTGATGCGCGGTAATATGCAGAACAATCAAATGCATTGGATTACGCAGTTCCGCTCACATTAGCATGTCGATTGCGTTATCCGATCGTGGAAAATAGAATGTAGGATGTTCTATTTTATCACAGAATCTGTGCCATAGAAACCACAATATTATTGTATCTTGTCTCCACCAGGAAGCTAGGGGTGTGACAGGGCTTGGGTGGAGGAACGCCCCTATCACACCCCTAGCTCCTGATAGGGGGACTTCTGTAAGGTCCTGGAGGGCTATAAATGTAAGCCTAATAGGAAAACAAACCCCTAAACCTAACCCTCCACGGCAGCCAAGAAGCAGTACAGAGGCTGCAGCTGTCTCTGGCCTCCGTCATTGTTCCGTGCACCTATTGATTTGCATCCACTGTGACGGGTGTGAGTTCCGTCCCCACCTGCAATAGAGCCGGTCACTCACCTGCACTTCACTATCTTCTCCAGCAGTGTATGAGGCGTCCCACCAGCGCTCAGATGGTCCACTGGCTCTGTTTGCAGCCGGCCCAACAGCGCTCAGATGCAGCCGCGGGTCTGTCCGTGGCCTTCTCCTACCACTGCATCACGCACCCCTGCACCACGTCTGTCGGCTGCCTTCTCCACAAGAGCATGAGGAGCCTGACAGCTGACAGTGGGGCACGAGGTTTTCCCCCACAGCATCAGGAGCCGATCAACTGACAGCGGGGCACGAGGGCCAATAAAGGGGACCGCAGGTGCCACAGTACAGGCCCCGGGGACACTGACAGCAGGGGAACTAAGGGGAGATGGGCGCCCACACTGACAGCAGCGCTGGTGGCAGCGACAACACTCAGTGCCAGGACCTGTGAGCCCGAGGAAGGGGAGGCTGCCGTGCAGCCAATCACAACAAGGGGGCGTTTCCCCGTCAAGCAACCACAATCTTGTCTCCACCCCTATTTCATGGTAGTGACAAGATACAATAATACCAGAAACCACTGTGCTCTATGATCAAGGATATACCCGCAGCCCAGCATGCGGTAATATGCATGTACATGCGGGAATATGCTGCAGGCCTCCACAAGTGGATTCCGTAAACTGCCATATGAGCTCTGCCTTACACTAATGAAACTTGATTTATGAAAATGTGTGAAGATCCGTGATTGCATCCTGAAAACACCATCTGTCTCTATACAGATATCGTTTACAGACCTAAAAGTTGTTTTGGGGTCAAACTCTTATGACATGTCATAAAACATTAATTCTAGAGACCAACCACTGGGACCAGTACATTAAGAATGGTCTGATTTAAGTTCTGTTTGCAATTCAAGTGCATTGAAATTACAAACACCAAGTGGGAGTGCTGAAACGCAACAAGAAGTGAACGATCCAACAATGATTTTAGTCCTGCTGAAAGTGTACAACGAAGGAAAAGTGCACAATTCTTGTTCGTCCTTCGCTCGCGTTTGAACGATTGTGTCACTTTCACTCAGTTTATTGATCTTTTTGAGCGATAATAGTTTTGTCTAAACGCAGCATTAATCAATGAGTGGCTGCTGTTTGCTGGGCTGTTGTCAGAGTATGAAGCCAGAAGCAGACAGCTCTGCACACTTTACAACTGCCTCGATTGGTTTTACAGACACTGTTCTATTACTTGGGCTGCTAAAAGGCATATGAAGCAATCTGATTCCACCCCCACTACACTGTAACAGTGGTCTAATTAACAGCTGACTGGTAAGAATTAGAGATGAGCGAACGTACTCGTCCGAGCTTGATATTCGTGCGAATATTAGGGTGTTCGGGATGCTCGTTACTCTTAACGAGCACCACGCGGTGTTCCGGTTACTTTCAGTTTCCTCTCTGAGACGTTAGCGCGCTTTTCTGGCCAATTGAAAGACAGGGAAGGCATTACAACTTCCCCCTGTGACGTTCAAGCCCTATACCACCCCCCTGCTGTGAGTGGCTGGGGCGATCAGATGTCACCCGAGTATAAAAGTCGGCCCCTCCCGCGGCTCGCCACACATGCCTTGTGAGTTAGCTGAGGGAAAGTACTATCGTGCTGGTGCTGCTGTAGGGAGAGCGTTAGGAGTCAGTGTAGGCTTCAAGAACCCCAAAGGTCCTTCTTAGGGCCACATCTACCTGTGTGCAGGCTGCTGCTAGCAGTGTTTTTTTTTTTTTTTTTCTCAAAATCGGCAGTGCAGAGCATTGCACCCGGTATTAGGGACAGAAGTGGTGCTTAGGCAGGGAGAGTGTTAGGAGTGAGTGTAGCCTTCAAGAACCTCAACGGTCCTTTCTAGGGCCAAATTTAACCGTGTGCAGTACTGTGCTGGCTGCTGTTAGCAGTGTTGCATTTTTTTTTTTTCTAAAAATCGTCTGTGCAGAGCATTGCACCCTCCATTGATACTACAGGGACAGAATTGTGTAGGCAGGGCCACAACACAGTTATTGTTCATTGAATATACGCAGTGGGTCCTTCCCTTTGCAAAAAAGGAAAAGAAATTATATTTGGCCAGCCTGTGTCAGTCCTAAGGTCTCCGTGTACGTGTGTGCTGCGTGGACAACGTACAAAAATCAGACGCAACCAGCTACGGTTTACTGCAGGCTTGCGCCATTGTCTTTCCTGACTGGCAAATACCTGCTCTGCCAGAGTTAATAACTCTGCTACACTAAAGTTGTGTGACACTTTTTCAGGGCCACACCACAGTTATTAAACGTATTGTTCATTGAATATCCGCAGTGGGGCCCTCCCTTTGCAAAAAAGCGAATTCAATTAATTATATTTGGCCTGCCTGTGTCAGTCCTAAGGTCTCCGTGTACGTGTGTGCTGCGTGGAGAACGTACAAAAATCAGACGCAACCAGCTACGGTTTACTGCAGGCTTGCGCCATTGTCTTTCCTGACTGGCAAATACCTGCTCTGCTAGAGTTAATAACTCTGCTACACTATAGTTGTGTGACACTTTTTGAGGGCCACACCACAGATATTAAACTTCTTGTTCATTGAATATACGCAGTGGGTCCTTCCCTTTGCAAAAAAGCGAAAACATTATATTTGGCCTGCAGGCTTGCGCCAATTTATTTCCTGCCTGGGAAATCAAATCACTGGTAATACAGCATGCTGAGGGGTAGGGGTAAGCCTAGAGGACGTGGACGTGGCCGAGGACGCGTAGGCCCAAGTGAGGGTGTGGGCACTGGCCGAGCTCCTGATCCAGGTGTGTCGCAGCCGACTGCTGCGCGATTAGGAGAGAGGCACGTTTCTGGCGTCCCCACATTCATCGCCCAATTAATGGGTCCACGCGGGAGACCTTTATTAGAAAATGAGCAGTGTGAGCAGGTCCTGTCCTGGATGGCAGAAAGTGCTTCGAGCAACCTATCGTCCAGCCACAGTTCTGCGCCGTCCACTGCTGCAAATCCGAATCCTCTGTCTGCTGCTCCTCCTTCCTCCCAGCCTCCTCACTCCACTACAATGACACCTGCTCAGGAGCGGGAACACTCCCAGGAACTATTCTCGGGCCCCTGCTTAGATTGGGCAGCAGTGGTTCCTCTCCCACCAGAGGAGTTTATTGTCACTGATGCCCAACCATTCGAAAGTTCCCGGGGTTCGGGGAAAGAGGCTGGGGACTTCCGCCAACTGTCTCAAGAAGTTTCTGTGGGTGAGGAGGACGATGACGATGAGACACAGTTGTCTTGCAGTGAGGTAGTAGTAAGGGCAGTAAGTCCAAGGGAGCAGCGCACAGAGGATTCGGAGGAAGAGCAGCAGGACGATGAGGTGACTGACCCCACCTGGTGTGCAACGCCTACTCAGGACAGGTCTTCAGAGGGGGAGGCAAGGGCAGCAGCAGGGCAGGTTGCAAGAGGCAGTGCGGTGGCCAGGGGTAGAGGCAGGGCCAGACCGAATAATCCACCAACTGTTTCCCAAAGCGCCCCCTCGCGCCATGCCACCCTGCAGAGGCCAAGGTGCTCTAAGGTCTGGCAGTTTTTCACAGAGACGCCTGACGACCGACGAACAGTGGTGTGCAACCTTTGTCGCGCCAAGATCAGCCGGGGAGCCACCACCAACAGCCTCACCACCACCAGCATGCGCAGACATATGATGGCCAAGCACCCCACAAGGTGGGACGAAGGCCGTTCACCGCCTCCGGTTTGCACCGCTGCCTCTCCCCCTGTGCCCCAACCTGCCACTGAGATCCAACCTCCCTCTCAGGACACAGGCACAACCGTCTCATGGCCTGCACCCACACCCTCACCTCCGCTGTCCTCGGCCCCATCCAGCAATGTCTCGCACCGCACAGTCCAGCCGTTGCTAGCGCAAGTGTTGGAGCGCAAGCGCAAGTACGCCACCACGCACCCGCACGCTCAATCGTTAACCGTCCACATAGCCAAATTTATCAGCCTTGAGATGCTGCCGTATAGGGTTGTGGAAACGGAGTCCTTCAAAGCTATGATGACGGCGGCGGCCCCGCGCTACTCAGTTCCCAGTCGCCACTACTTTTCCCGATGTGCCGTCCCAGCCCTGCACGACCACGTCTCCCGCAACATTGTACGCGCCCTCACCAATGCGGTTAGTGGCAAGGTCCACTTAACTACGGACACGTGGACAAGCACAGGCGGGCAGGGCCACTACATCTCCCTGACGGCACATTGGGTGAATTTAGTGGAGGCTGGGACAGAGTCAGAGCCTGGGACGGCTCACGTCCTACCCACCCCCAGAATTGCGGGCCCCAGCTCGGTGGTGGTATCTGCGGCGGTGTATGCTTCTTCCACTAAAGCACCCTCCTCCTCCTCCTCAACCTCTGTCTCGCAATCTAGATGTGTCAGCAGCAGCAGGACGTCGCCAGCAGTCGGTGTCGCGCGGCGTGGCAGCACAGCGGTGGGCAAGCGTCAGCAGGCCGTGCTGAAACTACTCAGCTTAGGAGATAGGAGGCACACGGCCCACGAACTGCTGCAGGGTCTGACAGAGCAGACGGACCGTTGGCTTGCGCCGCTGAGCCTCCAACCGGGCATGGTCGTGTGTGACAACGGCCGTAACCTGGTGGCGGCTCTGCAGCTCGGCAGCCTCACGTACGTGCCATGCCTGGCCCACGTCTTTAATTTGGTGGTTCAGCGCTTTCTGAAAAGCTACCCACGCTTGTCAGACCTGCTCGTAAAGGTGCGCCGGCTCTGCGCACATTTCCGCAAGTCCCACACGGACGCTGCCACCCTGCGCAGCCTGCAACATCGCTTTAATCTGCCAGTGCACCGACTGCTGTGCGACGTGCCCACACGGTGGAACTCTACGCTCCACATGTTGGCTAGGCTCTATGAGCAGCGTAGAGCTATAGTGGAATACCAACTCCAACATGGGCGGCGCAGTGGGAGTCAGCCTCCTCAATTCTTTACAGAAGAGTGGGCCTGGTTGGCAGACATCTGCCAGGTCCTTCGAAACTTTGATCAGTCTACCCAAGTGGTGAGTGGCGATGCTGCAATCATTAGCGTCACCATTCCTCTGCTATGCATCTTGAGAAGTTCCCTGCAAACCATAAAGGCAGCCGCTTTGCGCTCGGAAACAGAGCCGGGGGAAGACAGTATGTCGCTGGATAGTCAGAGCACCCTCCTGTCTATATCTCAGCGCGTTCAGGAGGATGAGGAGGATGAGGAGGATGGGGAAGAGACAGCTTGGCCCACTGCTGACGGTACACATGCTGCTGGGCTGTCATCCTTTCAGCGTGTATGGCCGGAGGAGGAGGATCCTGAAAGTGATCTTCCTAGTGCGGACAGCCATGTGTTGCGTACAGGTACCCTGGCACACATGGCTGACTTCATGTTAGGATGCCTTTCTCGTGACCCTCGCATTCAACGCATTCTGGCCACTACGGATTACTGGGTGTACACACTGCTCGACCCACGCTATAAGGAGAACCTTCCCAGTCTCATTCCCGAAGAGGAAAGGGGTTCGAGAGTGTTGCTATACCACAGGACCCTGGCGGACAAGCTGCTGGTAAAATTCCCATCCGACAGCGCTAGTGGCAGAAGGCGCAGTTCCGAGGGCCATGTAGCAGGGGAGGTGCGTAGATCGAGCAGCATGTACAGCCCAGACAGTGCAACAGTCTTTAAGGGCCTGGCCAGCTTTATGGCTCCCCAGCAAGACTGTGTCACCGCTCCCCAGTCAAGGCTGAGTCGGCGGGAGCACTGTAAAAGGATGGTGAGGGAGTACGTAGCGGATCGCACGACCATCCTCGGTGACGCCTCTGCCCCCTACAACTACTGGGTGTCGAAGCTGGACACGTGGCCTGAACTAGCGCTGTATGCGCACCTGGAGGTGCTTGCTTGTCCTGCGGCTAGCGTCTTGTCGGAGAGGGTGTTTAGTGCGGCTGGGGGAATCATCACAGATAAGCGTACCCGCCTGTCAACCGACAGTGCCGACAGGCTAACACTCATCAAGATGAACAAAGCCTGGATTTCCCCAGACTTCTCTTCTCCACCAGCGGACAGCAGCGATACGTAAGCAATACGTAGGCTGCACCCGCGGATGGAAGCTACGTTCTCTCTCGCCATCCAAAACGGGGACATTTCTGCTTCATCAATCTGTGTTTAATATTCCTCCTCCTCCTGCTCCTCCTCCTGAAACCTCACGTAATCACGCTGAACGGGCAATTTTTCTTAGGGCCACAAGGCTCACTCATCTAATTTTTAGAAACAATTTTTATATGTTTCAATGCTCTTAAAAGCGTTGAAACTTTAACTTGAACCAATTTTTCGTTAAACTGGGCTGCCTCCAGGCCTAGTTACCACTTAAGCCACATTAACCAAAGCGATTAATGGGTTTCACCTGCCATCTTGGTTGGGCATGGCCAATTTTTACTGAGGTACATTAGTACTGTTGGTACACCAATTTTTTGGGGCCCTCACCTACAGTGTAATCATAGCAATTTGTATGTTCTTCGCCTGCACTCATGGTACAGAAAGGTGTGTGGGGTTGGCCTACACTTTAGCTACATAAATGTAACTTGGGCCTTGGCTATACTGCAGCTACTGAAATGGAACTAAGACTGCGCTCCCACTATACTGCTGCTTCGGAATTGTTACTGGGGCCTGTCTTGAGTGCTACTATTGCTGACATGGAACGAAGACTGTGCTCCCGCTATAATGCTGCTAGTGATATGTTAGTGGGGCCTGTCCTAATGCTACGGCTGAAATGTTACGAATTCTGGGCTCTGCCTATACCGCTGCTAATGGTATGTCTCTGGGGTGTGGAAACAGAGGCTTCCCAAAGACATGATGGCGGCGAGGCCATTTCCCACCAACGCGGTTACTGTTAAGGTGCATATAACCACGGACACGTGGAGAGGACACGTAGTGCCTCAAAAACATCCCCCTCCTCCTCCAACAGGGAAAACAAACATTCTTGGCAAATGCCTTTGCATTGGTTCGTCTGGTGGCAGTCCAAGAATTTCACCTTTACCGACACTACAAGAGAGCCCCCCCACCATCCCCCCGCCACGGCCCACTTAATCCTGGCCACATTCCGAAAACCAAGAAAATAAAACCGCGCTACTAGGTCCGCAGTCACCACCACATTACCACCAACGCGGTTACTGTTAAGGTGCATATTACCAGTGTGACTGGGGCATGCAGACACCTTGACAGAATGAATAGTGTGTGGCACATAGGTTCCCCATTGCTATGCCCACGTGTGCAGCTCCTGATGGCGGTGGCACAGGATTCTATTTCTCATTGCTTCTGTACAGCATTGTGGGCTATCGCCCCGCCCCTTTTAAAGAGGGTCGCTGCCTAGCCGTGCCAACCCTCTGCAGTGTGTGCCTGCGGTTCCTCCTCATGGCAGACGCACTTCTAAATAGACATGAGGGTGGCGTGGCATGAGGGCAGCTGAAGGCTGCGCAGGGACACTTTGGTGTGCGCTGTGGGGGGGAGGGGGGGCGGTTGGGCAGCATGTAAGCCAGGAGAAGTGGCAGTGGAGTGTCATGCAGGCAGTGATTGTGCTTTGTTGGAGGTAGTGTGGTGCTTAGCTAAGGTATGCATTGCTAATGAGGGCTTTTCAGAAGTAAAAGTTTTTGGGAGGGGGGGGCCCACTCTTGCCGCTATTGTGGCTTAATAGTGGGACCTGTGAACTTGAGATGCAGCCCAACATGTAGCCCCTCGCCTGCCCTGTCCATTGCTGTGTCGTTCCCATCACTTTCTTGAATTGCCCAGATTTTCACACAAGGAAACCTTAGCGAGCATCGGCGAAATACAAAAATGCTCGGGTCGCTCATTGACTTCAATGGGGTTCGTTATTCGAAACGAACCCTCGAGCATCGCGAAAAGTTCGTTCCGAGTAACGAGCACCCGAGCATTTTGGTGCTCGCTCATCTCTAGTAAGAATCCCGAGTGGTGAACCCCCATAATCAACCTATACTCATAATACATCATCAAAAGTTATGTTTACAGTTGGACAACCCCTTGGGGAATTGCAGTGTCTGGATCTCCCATTCTTTGACGTTTGACTTTATCCTATTAGTCGATCACAAAATATGGTGGTTGGGAAACCTCTTTAAAAGGGTTATGTCAAGTTATAAAGGTAGCTCTTATCCATAGAATGGGGGATAACTTTTTTATGATCAGTGATAGTCTGACTGCTGGGACCCTCACTGATCCGAATAACAAGGGTCCAGTGAGTCCCCAGGTAAATGGAGTGGAGGTTTGCCACCTCTCTCTTCACTTCAACGAAAAACCTAGAGATTAGAGCTCAAGCGCTTAGGCAGTCTCCTTACCCTGGTTCTATGGATCTGTGGGGTGCCCAGCGATTGGACTGCCAACAACCATAAAGGGATTCCATAACCTGTGGATGGAGGATAACTCTCTATAACTTGGCATAAGAAGTCCTTGTGAACTTTCATTGTATATACAAAATTACCCATGAAATAATGAAACAAGAGAAAGTGGCAGTTTTTATTCTATTCCATAAAATGAAATTCTGTGAATTGTTTTATCAGACTGAGGAAAAAATTCTCAAAGTAGTAGACTTAAATATGTTCTCAAAGACAATAACTTTGTTGGCTAACAAACTGGTGGGGATCCAATTCCCAGCAGACAGCTGATTGGCAGAGGAGCTGGGAGTATAGTTCTGGAATACGCCTTAAAATACAGGGTTAGTTGAGCTTGTAGTCAAGTTCCTGCCATACATTGTAGTGCTGTGTAGTCGCAGATCATTTATGGTGGGTGGTAAGAGAGTCTACATGCCTCCATCTTTAACACTCCCCCAGAGAACAAAATTGCAAGGTGTAAGATCTGGTGAATGCAGAGGCTAAGGAAGAAGTTCACTATCTTTTTGGTAATCTTATTGAGCTCACTTTTGACTTCATTGTGAAATTGGAGGGGTGACCCATCCTGTGGGAAAATGAAACCTGAGATTTCCTGTTCCGGCTGCGTTAGAAGCCATATATGTAGCGTGTCTGGATACAAAATGCTCAGGATGGTTTCCTCCTGAAAAAGGAGGGGGCCGGAGCTGGGGAGTCCACAGGGGCCATTAGTGGAGGCCCCGTATGACTGGGTGGTTAGAGAACAGGTAGCACACGGGGACATGGCCTATGTGGGGGGAAATCCCTCCAGGACGATATTTTACGTTAATATTAGCCACCTAAGATGGCTTGTGGTGCCCCCAAAGCGGTCAGTACGGTTGGGGGCAAGGTTTGGATTAAATAAGTAATTTTTAAGCACCAGATTTTGTGGCTCCAAGGACTTCCCCCTTGTATTCTTCATGTCGGAGTTAACTGTGTTTTTATATTTATTGGTATGTTAAATAAAATTGCTGCTGTGGCCAATTTATCCAAAGAATTGTTGTACGGTCTTTATAAATTATGGGTGGGGGGTATAATGTGGTTATAGCAGCTAGAGACTCTAACCTACAAAGGGCAAGAAGGGACTGTACACTTTCCTACAGGTTATAGCACACAACACCTTCACCTTGAGGGAGTCGCACGTATGCTCCATGTAGACTGGTGGGGTTTCCCTCCCGCAGATTCAGAATTTTTTTTTTTTTTCCCATACAGTTTAAACAGTCAGCTAACTCAACTGTGCAGTTCATGATTGCAACCAGTTTCCAATGCTGGAGGGGCACGCAGATGCTCGAATGGACCTTTGGGAGATATGATTGCATCCAACTTCTCTTTATAAAAATTCCAGCACTACTGTTTAAAAATTAACCTTTATTCATTGCATCATAAAAAATGATCCAGGTAGTATGGTCATAACAGCGCTACGCATTTCCAGTATTACCGATCTTAATCATTGCATACAAGTAAATGGAAAAACTTAAGTTTCCAGTTTTTAAGTTTTAAAAGCATTACTACTAGAGATGAGCGAGCACCAAAATGCTCGGGTGCTCATTACTCGGGACGAAATTTTCGCGATGCTCGAGGGTTCGTTTCGAGTAACGAACCCCATTGAATGCCCGAGCATTTTTGTATATCGCCGATGCTCGCTAAGGTTTCCATTTGTGAAAATCTGGGCAATTCAAGAAAGTGATGGGAACGACACAAACGGATAGGGCAGGCGAGGGGCTACATGTTGGGCTGCATCTCAAGTTCCCAGGTCCCACTATTAAGCCACAATAGCGGCAAGAGCGCCCCCCCCCCAACAATTTTTACTTCTGAAAAGCCCTCATTAGCAACGCATACCTTAGCTAAGCACCACACTACCTCCAACAAAGCACAATCACTGCCTGCATGACACTCCGCTGCCACTTCTCCTGGGTTACATGCTGCCCAAACCCCCCCCCCCCCCCACCTACACGACTCAGTGTCCACAGCGCACACCAAATTGTCCCTGCGCAGCCTTCAGCTGCCCTCATGCCACACCACCCTCATGTCTATTTTTAAGTGCGTCTGCCATGAGGAGGAACCGCAGGCACACACTGCAGAGGGTTGGCACGGCTAGGCAGCGACCCTCTTTAAAAGGGGCGGGGCGATAGCCCACAATGCTGTACAGAAGCAATGAGAACTCCAATCCTGTGCCACCTCCATCTGGAGCTGCACACGTGGGCATAGCAATGGGGAACCTATGTGCCACACACTATTCATTCTGTCAAGGTGTCTGCATGCCCCAGTCAGACCGTGGTTTTTTATCAATAGTCACAGGCAGGTACAACTCCGCAATGGGAATTCTGTGTGCACCCACTGCATGGGTGGCTCCCTGGAACCCACCGGCGGTACATAAATATATCCCATTGTAGTGCCCAGCACAGCTGATGTAATGTCATGTTAAATGCAGATGGGCTTCGGCCCACACTGCATGCCCCAGTCAGACTGGTGTTCTTTAGAAGTGGACACATGCAGTTACAACTCCGTGTGGACCGACAGCATGGGTGGGTGCCAGGAAGCCACCGGCGTTACGTAAATATATCCCATTGCAGTGTCCAGCACAGCTGATGTAATGTCATGTTAAATGCAGGTGGGCTAAAAATTACTAGGATTACAATGTAGACGAGGGCCCCCAAAAATTGGTGTACCAACAGTGCAAATGTACTTCAGAAAAATTGCCCATGCCCAACCAAGAGGGCAGGTGAAACCCATTAATCGCTTTGGTTAATGTGGCTTAATTTGTAACTAGGCCTGTAGGCAGCCCAGTTAAAATAAAAATTGGTTCAGGTATAAGTTTCAACGCTTTAATGAGCATTGAAACGTATAAAAATTGTTTACAAAAATTATATGACTGAGCCTTGTGGGCCTAAGAAAAATTGCCCGTTCAGCGTGATTACGTGAGGATTCAGGAGGAGGAGCCGGAGGAGGAGGATGAATATAATACACAGATTGATGAAGCTAAAAGGTCCCCGTTTTTCATGGTGATAGAGAACGATGCTTCTATCCGCGGGTGCAGCCTACGTATTGTTTAGGTATCGCTGCTGTCCGCTGGTGGAGAAGAGAACACTGGGGAAATCCAGGCTTTGTTCATCTTGATGAGTGTAAGCCTGTCGGCACTGTCGGTTGACAGGCGGGTACGCTTATCTGTGATGATTCCCCCAGCCGCACTAAACACCCTCTCTGACAAGACGCTAGCCGCAGGACAAGCTAGCACCTCCAAGGCATACAGCGCGAGTTCAGGCCACGTATCCAGCTTCGACACCCAGTAGTTGTAGGGGGCAGAGGCGTCACGGCGGACGGTCGTGCGATCGGCTACGTACTCCCTCGCCATCCTTTTACAGTGCTCCCGCCGACTCAGCCTTGACTGGGGAGCAGTGACACAGTCTTGCTGGGGAGCCATAAAGCTGGCAAAGCCTTGGAGAGTGTTCCCCTGCCTGCGCTGTACATGCTGCCTGATCTCCGCGCCTCCCCTGCTACCTGGCCCTCAGAACTGCGCCTTCTGCCACTAGCGCTGTTGGATGGGAATTTTACCATCAGTTTGTCCACCAGTGTCCTGTGGTATAGCATCACTCTCGAACCCCTTTCCTCTTCGGGTATGAGAGTGGAAAGGTTCTCCTTATACCGTGGGTCGAGCAGTGTGTACACCCAGTAATCCGTAGAGGCCAGAATGCGTGTAACGCGAGGGTCACGAGAAAGGCATCCTAACATGACGTCCGCCATGTGTGCCAGGGTACCTGTACGCAACACATGGCTGTCCTCACTAGGAAGATCACTTTCAGGATCCTCCTCCTCCTCAGGCCATACACGCTGAAAGGATGACAGGCAAGCAGCATGGGTACCCTCAGCAGTGGACAAGCTGTCTCTTCCCCCTCCTCCTCATGCTCCTCCTCCTCCTCAACGCACTGAGATATAGACATGAGGGTGCTCTGACTATCCAGCGACATACGGTCTTCCCCCGCCTCCGTTTCCAAGCGCAAAGCGTCTGCCTTTATGCTTTGCAGGGAACTTCTCAAGAGGCATAGCAGAGGAATGGTGACGCTAATGATTGCAGCATCGCCACTCACCATCTGGGTAGACTCCTCAAAGTTTCCAAGGACCTGTCAGATGTCTGCCAACCAGGCCCACACTTCTGTAAAGAATTGAGGAGGCTGACTCCCACTGCGCCGCCCATGTTGGAGTTGGTATTCCACTATAGTTTTACACTGCTCCATAGAGCCTAGCCAACATGTGGAGCGTAGAGTTCCACCGTGTGGGCACGTCGCACAGCAGTCGGTGCACTGGCAGATGAAACCGATGTTGCAGGGTGCGCAGGGTGGCCGCGTCCGTGTGGGACTTGCGGAAATGTGCGCAGAGCCGACGCACCTTTCCGAGCAGGTCTGACAAGCGTGGGTAGCTTTTCAGAAAGCGCTGAACCACCAAATTAAAGACGTGGGCCAGGCATGGCACGTGCGTGAGGCTGCCGAGCTGCAGAGCCGCCACCAGGTTACGGCCGTTGTCACACACGACCATGCCCGGTTGGAGGCTCAGCGGCGCAAGCCAGCGGTCGGTCTGCTTTGTCAGACCCTGCAGCAGTTCGTGGGCCGTGTGCCTCTTCTCTCCTAAGCTGAGTAGTTTCAGCACGGCCTGCTGACGCTTGCCCACCGCTGTGCTGCCATGCCGCGCGACACCGACTGCTGGCGACGTGCTGCTGCTGACACATCTTGATTGCGAGACAGAGGTTGCGTAGGAGGAGGAGGGTGGTTTAGTGGAGGAAGCATACACCGCCGCAGATACCACCACCGAGCTGGGGCCTGCAATTGTGGGGGTGGGTAGGACCTGAGCGGTCCCAGGCTCTGACTCGGTCCCAGCCTCCACTAAATTCACCCAATGTGCCGTCAGGGAGATATAGTGGCCCTGCCCGCCTGTGCTTGTCCACGTGTCCGTTAAGTGGACCTTGGCAGTAACCGCGTTGGTGAGGGCGCGTACAATGTTGTGGGAGAAGTGGTCGTGCAGGGCTGGGATGGCACATCGGGAAAAGTAGTGGCAACTGGGAACAGAGTAGCGCGGGGCCGCCGCCGCCATCATGCTTTTGAAAGCCTCCGTTTCCACAAGCCTATACGGCAGCATCTCCAGGCTGATCAATTTGGCTATGTGCACGTTTAACGCTTGAGCGTGCGGGTGCGTGGCGGCGTGCTTGCGCTCAAACACTTGCGCTAGCGACGGCTGGACGCTGCGCTGAGAGACATTGGTGGATGGGACCGAGGACAGCGGAGGTGAGGATGTGGGTGCAGGCCAGGAGACGGTAGTGCCTGTGTCCTGAGAGGGGGGTTGGATCTCAGTGGCAGGTTGGGGCACGAGGGGAGGCAGTGGTGCAAACCGGAGGCGGTGAACGGCCTTCGTCCCACCTTGTGGGGTGCTTGGCCATCATATGTCTGCGCATGCTGGTGGTGGTGAGGCTGGTGGTGGTGGCTCCCCGACTGATCTTGGCGCGACAAAGGTTGCACACCACTGTTTGTCGATCGTCTGCACTCAGTGAAAATCTGCCAGACCTTTGAGCACCTCGGCCTCTGCAGGGTGGCATGGCGCGAGGGGGCGCTTTGGGAAACAGTTGGTGGATTATTCGGTCTGGCCCTGCCTCTACCCCTGGCCACCGCACTGGCTTTTCCAACCTGCCCTGCTGCTGCACTTACCTCCCCCTCTGAAGACCTGTCCTCATTAGGCTTAGCAAACCAGGTGGGGTCAGTCACCTCATCGTCCTGCTGCTCTTCCTCCGAATCCTCTGTGTGCTCCTCCCTCGGACTTACTCCAATTACTACTACCGGAGTGATAGACAACTGTGTCTCATCGTCATCGTCCTCCTCACCCACTGAAAGCTCTTGAGACAGTTGCCGGAAGTCCCCAGCCTCATCCCCCGGACCCCGGGAACTTTCCAAAGGTTGGGCATCGGTCACGACAAACTCCTCCGGTGGGAGAGGAACCATTGCTGGCCATTCTGGGCAGGGGCCCGGGAACAGTTCCTGGGAGTCTGCCTGCTCCTCAGAATGTGTCATTGTAATGGAGTGAGGAGGCTGGGAGGAAGGAGCAGCAGCAGCCAGAGGATTCAGAGTTGCAGCAGTGGACGGCGCAGAACTCTGGGTGGTCGATAGATTGCTGGATGCACTTTCTGCCATCCACGACAGGACCTGCTCACACTGCTCATTTTCTAATAAAGGTCTACCGCGTGGACCCATTAATTGTGAGATGAATGTGGGGACGCCAGAAACGTGCCTTTCTCCTAATCCCGCAGCAGTCGGCTGCGATACACCTGGATCAGGAGCTCAGCCTGTGCACACACCCTGACTTGGGCCTCCGCGTTCTCGCCCGCGTCCACGT